>NW_020618825.1:2542296-2550428 GCF_003573695.1 Papaver somniferum
AGGTGTCAAATATATCAGATTGGATGAAACTGCAACCTTTCACTTAACTCAGGTTGCAAGATTACCATATACAGACCCGATGTTCTGGTCCGGGCGATGTTCGAGGTGTCAAATATATCAGATTGGATGAAACTGCAACCTATCACTTAACTCAGGTTAAGAGATTACCATAAACAAACTCGATGTTCTGGTCCGGGTGAGGTTCGAGGTGTCAAATATATCAGATTGGATGAAACTACAATTTATCACTTAACTATGTTTGCAAGATTATCATATACAGATCCGATGTTCTGGTCCGGGCGAGGTTCGAGGTGTCAAATATATCAGATCGGATGAAACTGCAACCTATCACTTAACTCAGGTAGCAAAATTACCATATACAGACCCGATATTCTGGTTCCGATAAGGTATGAGGTGTCAAATATATCAGATTGGATGAAAATGCAACCTATCACTTAATTTATGTTACAAGATTACCATATACAGACCCGATGTTCTGGTCCGGGCGAGGTTCGAGGTGTCAAAATATCAGATCGGATGAAACTGCAACCTATCACTTAACTCAGGTAGCAAGATTACCATATACAGACCCAATGTTTTGGTCCGAGCGAGGTTCTAGATGTCAAATATATTAGATTGGATGAATCTGCAATCTATCACTTAACTCAGGTTGCTAGATTACCATATACAAACACCCGATGTTCTGGTCTGGGCGAGGTTCGAGGTGTCAAATATACCAGAATGGATGAAACTTCAACCTATCTCTTAACTCGGGTTGCAACATTACCATATACAGACCCGATGTTTTGGTCCGAGCGAGGTTCAAGGTGTCAAATATATCAGATTGGATGAAACTGCAACCTATCAGTTAACTCAGGTTGCAAGATTACCATATACAGACCCGATGTTCTGGTCCGGGCGAGGTTCGAGGTGTCAAATATATCAGATTAGATGAAACTGCAACCTATCAGTTAACTCAGGTTGCAAGTTTACCATATACTGACCCGGTATTCTAGTATGGGCGAGGTTCGAGGTGTAAAATATATTAGATCGGATGTAAATGCATCCTATCACTTAACTCAGGTTGCAAGATTACCATATACAGACCCGATATTCTGCTCCAGGCGAGGTTCAAAGTGTCAAATATATCAGATTGGAAGAAACTGCAACTTATCACTTAACTCAGGTTGCAAGATTACCATTTACAGACCCGATGTTCTCTTCCGGGCGATGTTCGAGGTGTCAAATATATCAGATTGAATGAAACTGCAACCTTTCACTTAACTCAGGTTGCAAGATTACCATATACAGACCCGATGTTCTCTTCCGGACGATGTTCGAGGTGTCAAATATATCAGATTGGATGAAACTGCAACCTTTCGCTTCACTCAGGTTGCAAGATTACCATATACAGACCCGATGTTCTGGTCCGGGCGATGTTCGAGGTGTCAAATATATCAGACTGGATGAAACTGCAACCTATCACTTAACTCAGGTTGCAAGATTACCATAAACAAACTCGATGTTCTGGTCCGGGTGAGGTTCGAGGTGTCAAATATATCAGATCGGATGAAACATCAACCTATCACTTAACTCAGGTAGCAAAATTACCATATACAGACCCGATATTCTGGTTCCGATAAGGTTTGAGGTGTCAAATATATCAGATTTGATGAAAATGCAACCTATCACTTAATTCAGGTTGCAAGATTACCATATACAGACCCGATGTTCTGGTCCGGGCGAGGTTCGAGGTGTCAAATATATCAGATCGGATGAAACTGCAACCTATCACTTAACTCAGGTAGCAAGATTACCATATACAGACCCGATGTTTTGGTCCGAGCGAGGTTCTAGATGTCAAATATATTAGATTGGATGAAATTGCAACCTATCACTTAACTCAGGTTGCTAGATTACCATATACAGACACCCGATGTTCTGGTCTGGGCGAGGTTCGAGGAGTCAAATATACCAGATTGTATGAAACTTCAACCTATCTCTTAACTCGGGTTGCAACATTACCATATACAGACCCGATGTTTTGGTCCGAGCGAGGTTCAAGGTGTCAAATATATCAGATTGGATGAAACTGCAACCTATCAGTTAACTCAGGTTGCAAGATTACCATATACTGACCCGATGTTCTGGTCCGGGTGAGGTTCGAGGTTTCAAATATATCAGATTGGATGTAACTGCAACCTTTCACTTAACTCAGGTTGCAAGATTACCATATACAGACCCGATGTTATGGTCCGGGCGAGGTTCGAGGTATCAAATATATCAGATCGGATGAAACTGCAACCTATCACTTAACTCAGGTTGCAAGATTATCATATACAGAACCGATGTTCTGGTCCGGGAGAGATTCGAGGTGTTAAATATATCAGATTGGATGAAACTGCAACCTATCACTTAATTCTGGTTGCAAGATTACCGTATACAGACCCGATATTCTGGTTCAGACGAGGTTCGAGGTGTCAAAGATATCATATTGGATGAAACTGCAACCTATCACTTAACTCAGGTTGCAAGATTACCATATACAAACCCGATATTCTGGTCCGGGTGAGGTTCGAGGTGTCAAATATATCAGATTGGATGAAACTGCAATCTATCACTTAACTTTGTTTGTAAGATTACGATATGCAGACCCAATGTTCTGGTTACGATAAGGTTTGAGGTGTCAGATTGGATGAAACTGTAACTTATTACTTAACTCTAGTTGCAAGATTACCATATACAGACTCGATGTTCTCGCCCGAGCGAGGTTCGAGGTGTCAAATATATCAGATTTGATGAAACTGCAACCTATCACTTAACTCAGGTAGCAAGATTACAATATACAGACTCGATATTCTGGTCCGGGTGAGGTTCGAGGTGTCAAATATATAAAACTACGACCTATCACTTAACTCAGGTTGCAAGATTACCATATAAAGACCCGATGTTCTGGTCCGTCCAAGGTTCGAGGTGTCAAATATATCAGATTGGATGAAAATGCAACTTATCACTTAGCTCATGTTGCAAGATTACCATACACAGACCCGATGTTCTGGTCCGTGCGAGGTTCGAGGTGTCAAATATATCCGATTATTTGAAACTGCAACCTATCACTTAACTCTGGTTGCAAGATTACCATATACAGACTCGAGGTTCTCTTCCGAGCGAGGTTCTAGGTGTCAAATATATCAGATTGGATGAAACTGCAACCTATCACTTAACTCATGTAACAAGATTACCATATACAGACCCGATGTTCTGGTCCGGGAGAGGTTCGAGGTGTCAAATATATGAAACGGCAACCTATCACTTAACTCAGGTTGTAAGATTACCATATACAGACCCGATGTTCTGGTCCGTGCGAGGTTCGAGGTGTCAAATATATCAGATTGGATGAAACTGCAACCTATCACTTCACTCAGGTTGAGAGATTACCATATACAAGACCGATGTTCTGGTCCGAGCGAGGTTCGAGATGTCAAATATGTCAGATTGGATGAAACTGCAACCTATCACTTAATTCAGGTTGTTAGATTACCATATACAGACACCCGATGTTCTGGTCCGGGTGAGGTTCGAGGTGTCAAATATACCAGATTGGATGAAACTTCAACCTATCACTTAACTCAGGTTGCAAGATTACCATATACAGACCCGATGTTCTGGTCCGGGCGAGATTCGTGGTGTCAAATATATCAGATTGGATGAAACTGCAACCTATCACTTAATTCTGGTTGCAAGATTACCGTATACAGACCCGATATTCTGGTTCGGGCGAGGTTTGAGGTGTCAAATATATCATATTGGATGAAACTGCAACCTATCACTTAACTAATGTTGCAAGATTACCATATACAGACCCGATGTTCTGATCCGTGCGAGGTTCGAGGTGTCAAATATATCAGATTATTTGAAACTGCAACCTATCACTTAACTCTGGTTGCAAGATTACCATATACAGACTCGAGGTTCTCTTCCGAGCGAGGTTCTAGGTATCAAATATATCAGATTGGATGAAACAGCAACCTATCACTTAATTCATGTATTAAGATTACCATATACAGACCCGATGTTCTGGTCCGGGAGAGGTTCGAGGTGTCAAATATATGAAACGAAACCTACCACTTAACTCAGGTTGCAAGATTACCATATACAGACCCGAAGTTTTGGTCCGTGCGAGGTTCAAGGTGTCAAATATATTAGATTGGATGAAACTGCAACCTATCACTTCACTCAGGTTGCAAGATTACCATATACAAGACCGATGTTCTGGTCCGAGCGAGGTTCAAGATGTCAAATATGTCATATTGGATGAAACTGCAACCTATCACTTAATTCAGGTTGTTAGATTACCATATACAGACACCCGATGTTCTGGTCCGGGTGAGGTTCGAGGTGTCAAATATACCAGATTGGATGAAACTTCAACCTATCAATTAACTCAGGTTGCAACATTACCATATACAGACCCGCTGTTTTGGTCCGAGCGAGGTTCAAGGTGTCAAATATATCAGATTGGATAAAACTGCAACCTATCACTTAACTCAGGTTGCAAGATTACCATATACAAACCCGATGTTCTGGTCCAGGAGAGGTTCAAAGTGTCAAATTTATCAGATTGGAAGAAACTGCAATATATCACTTAACTCTGGTTGCAAGATTACCGTATACAGAATCGAGGGTTCTCGTCCGAGCGAGGTTCTAGGTGTCAAATATATCAGATTGGATGAAACTGTAACCTATCACTTAACTCATGTAGCAAGATTACCATATACAGACCCGATGTTCTGGTCCGGGAGAGGTTCGAGGTGTCAAATATATGAAATGGCAACCTATCACTTAACTCAGGTTGCAAGATTACCATATACAAACCCGATATTCTGGTCCGGGCGAGGTTCGAGGTGTCAATTATATCAGATTGGATGAAAATGCAACCTATCACTTCACTCAGGTTGCAAGATTAATATATACAAGACCGATGTTCTGGTCTGAGCGAGGTTCGAGATGTTTAATATGTCAGACTGGATGAAACTACAACCTATCACTTAACTCAGGTTGTAAGATTACCATATACAGAACCGATGTTCTGGTCCATGCGAGGTTCAAAGTGTCAAATATATCAGATTGGAAGAAACTGCAACCTATCACTTAATTTACAGATCCGATGTTCTCTTCCGGGCGATGTTCAAGGTGTCAAATATATCAGATTGGATGAAACTGCAACCTTTCACTTAACTCAGGTTGCAAGGTTACCATATACAGACCCGATGTTCTGGTCCGGGCGATGTTCGAGGTGTCAAATATATCAGATTGGATGAAACTGCAACCTATCACTTAACTCAGGTTGCAAGATTACCATAAACAAACCTGATTTTCTAGTACGGGTGAGGTTCGAGGTATCAAATATATCAGATTGGATGAAACAAAAATCTATCACTTAACTCTATTTGCAAGATTACGATATACAGACCCGATGTTCTGGTTCCGATAAGGTTTGAGGTGTCAAATATATCAGATTGGATGAAAATGCATACTCTCACTTAACTCAGGTTGCAAGATTACCATATACAGACCCGATTTTCTGGTCCGGGCGAGGTTCGAGGTGTCAAATATATCAGATTGGATGAAACTGTAACCTATCACTTAACTCATGTAGCAAGATAACCATATACAGACCCGATGTTCTGGTCCGGGAGAGGTTCGAGGTGTCAAATATATGAAATGGCAACCTATCACTTAACTCAGGTTGCAAGATTACCATATACAAACCCGATATACTGGTCCGGGCGAGGTTCGAGGTGTCAAATATATCAGATTGGATGAAACTGCAACCTATCACTTCACTCAGGTTGCAAGATTAATATATACAAGACCGATGTTCTGGTCCGAGCGAGGTTCGAGATGTTTAATATGTCAGACTGGATGAAACTACAACCTATCACTTAACTCAGGTTGTAAGATTACCATATACAGACCCGATGTTCTGGTCCATGCGAGGTTCAAAGTGTCAAATATATCAGATTGGAAGAAACTGCAACCTATCACTTAATTTACAGATCCGATGTTCTCTTCCGGGCGATGTTCAAGGTGTCAAATATATCAGATTGGATGAAACTGCAACCTTTCACTTAACTCAGGTTGCAAGATTACCATATACAGACCCGATGTTCTGGTCCGGGCGATGTTCGAGGTGTCAAATATATCAGATTGGATGAAACTGCAACCTATCACTTAACTCAGGTTGCAAGATTACCATAAACAAACCTGATTTTCTAGTACGGGTGAGGTTCGAGGTATCAAATATATCAGATTGGATGAAACAAAAATCTATCACTTAACTCTATTTGCAAGATTACGATATACAGACCCGATGTTCTGGTTCCGATAAGGTTTGAGGTGTCAAATATATCAGATTGGATGAAAATGCATACTCTCACTTAACTCAGGTTGCAAGATTACCATATACAGACCCGATTTTCTGGTCCGGGCGAGGTTCGAGGTGTCAAATATATCAGATTGGATGAAACTGTAACCTATCACTTAACTCATGTAGCAAGATAACCATATACAGACCCGATGTTCTGGTCCGGGAGAGGTTCGAGGTGTCAAATATATGAAATGGCAACCTATCACTTAACTCAGGTTGCAAGATTACCATATACAAACCCGATATACTGGTCCGGGCGAGGTTCGAGGTGTCAAATATATCAGATTGGATGAAACTGCAACCTATCACTTCACTCAGGTTGCAAGATTAATATATACAAGACCGATGTTCTGGTCCGAGCGAGGTTCGAGATGTTTAATATGTCAGACTGGATGAAACTACAACCTATCACTTAACTCAGGTTGTAAGATTACCATATACAGACCCGATGTTCTGGTCCATGCGAGGTTCAAAGTGTCAAATATATCAGATTGGAAGAAACTGCAACCTATCACTTAATTTACAGATCCGATGTTCTCTTCCGGGCGATGTTCAAGGTGTCAAATATACAGATTGGATGAAACTGCAACCTTTCACTTAACTCAGGTTGCAAGATTACCATATACAGACCCGATGTTCTGGTCCGGGCGATGTTCGAGGTGTCAAATATATCAGATTGGATGAAACTGCAACCTATCACTTAACTCAGGTTGCAAGATTACCATAAACAAACCTGATTTTCTAGTACGGGTGAGGTTCGAGGTATCAAATATATCAGATTGGATGAAACAAAAATCTATCACTTAACTCTATTTGCAAGATTACGATATACAGACCCGATGTCCTGGTTCCGATAAGGTTTGAGGTGTCAAATATATCAGATTGGATGAAAATGCATACTCTCACTTAACTCAGGTTGCAAGATTACCATATACAGACCCGATTTTCTGGTCCGGGCGAGGTTCGAGGTGTCAAATATATCAAATCGGATGAAACTGCAACCTATCACTTAACTCAGGTAGCAAGATTACCATATATAGACCCGATGTTCTGGTCCGGGCGAGGTTCTCGTTGTCATACATATCAGATTGGATGAAACTGCAACCTATCACTTAACTCAGGTTGCTAGATTACCATATACAGACACCCGATGTTCTGGTCCAGCTGAGGTTTGAGGTGTCAAATATACCAGATTGGATGAAACTTCAACCTATCACTTAAATCAGGTTGCAACATTACCATATACAGACCCGATGTTTTGGTCCGAGCGAGGTTCAAGGTGACAAATATATTAGATTGGATGAAACTGCAACCTATTACTTAACTCAGGTTGCAAGATTACCATATACAGACCCGATGTTCTGGTCCGGGCGAGGTTCGAGGTGTCAAATATATATCAGATTGGATGAAACTGCAACCTTTCACTTAACTCAGGTTGCAAGATTACCATATACAGACCCGATGTTCTGGTCCGGGCGAGGTTCGAGGTGTCAAATATATCAGATCGGATGAAACTGGAACCTATCACTTAACTCAGGTAGCAATATTACCATATATAGACCCGATGTTCTGGTTCGGGCGAGGTTCGAGGTGTCAAATATATCATATTGGATGGAACTGCAAGCTATCACTTAACTTTTGTTGCAAGATTACCATCTACAGTCCCGATGTTCTGCTCCAAGCGAGGTTCGAGGTGTCAAAT
>NW_020618825.1:2555736-2558321 GCF_003573695.1 Papaver somniferum
ATATATCATATTGGATGAAACTGCAACCTATCACTTAACTCAGGTAGCTAGATTACCATATACAGACACCCGATGTTCTGGTCCGGGCGAGGTTCGAGGTGTCAAATATATCAGATTGGATGAAACTTCAACCTATCACTTAACTCAGGTTGCAACATTACCATATACAGAACCGATGTTTTGGTCCGGGCGAGGTTCAAGGTGTCAAATATATCAGATTGGATGAAACTACAACCTATCACTTAACTCAGGTTGCAAGATTACCGTATACAGACCCGATATTCTGGTTCAGGCGAGGTTCGAGGTGTTAAATATATCATATTGGATGAAACTGCAACCTATCACTTAACTCAGGTTGCAAGATTACCATATACAAACTCGATATTCTGGTCCGGGTGAGGTTCGAGGTGTTAAATATATCAGATTGGATGAAACTGTAATCTATCACTTAACTCTGTTTGCAAGATTACGATATACAGACCCGATTTTCTGGTTCCAATAAGGTTTGAGGTGTCAAATATATCAGATTGGATGAAACTGCAACTTATTACTTAACTCTAGTTGCAAGATTACCATATACAGACTCGATGTTCTCGCCCGAGCGAGGTTCGAGGTGTCAAATATATCAGATTTGAAAAAACTTCAACCTATCACTTAACTCAGGTAGCAAGATTACCATATACAGACCCGATATTCTGGTCCGGGTGAGGTTCGAGGTGTCAAATATATCAGATTGGATGAAACTGCAACCTATCACTTAACTCAGGTAGCAAGATTACCATATACAGACCCGATGTTCTGGTCCGGGCGAGGTTCTAGGTGTCAAATGTATCAGATTGGATGAAACTGCAACCTATCTCTTAACTCAGGTTGCTAGATTACCATATACAGACACCCGATGTTCTGGTCTAGGCGAGGTTCGAGGTGTCAAATATGTCAGATTGGATGAAACTTCAACCTATCACTTAACTCAGGTTGCAACATTACCATATACAGACCTGATGTTTTGGGTCGAGCGAGGTTCAAGGTGTCAAATATATCATATTAGATGAAACTGCAACCTATCACTTAACTCAGGTTGCAAGATTACCATATACAGACCCGATGTTCTGGTCCGGGCGAGGTTCGAGGTGTCAAATATATCAAATCGGATGAAACTCCAACCTATCACTTAACTCAGGTAGCAAGATTACCATATATAGACCCGATGTTCTGGTCCGGGCGAGGTTCTCGTTGTCAAATATATATCAGATTGGATGAAACTGCAACCTATCACTTAACTCAGGTTGCTAGATTACCATATACAGACACCCGATGTTCTGGTCCGGGTGAGGTTCGAGGTGTCAAATACACCAGATTGGATGGAACTTCAACCTATCACTTAACTCAGTTTGCAACATTACCATATAAAAACCCGATGTTCTGGTTCGGGCTTAGTTCGAGGTGTCAAATATATCATATTGGATGGAACTGCAACCTATCACTGAACTCTTGTTTCAAGATTACCATCTACAGACCCGATGTTCTGGTCCAGGCGAGGTTCGAGGTGTCAAATATATCAGATTGGATGAAACTTCAACCTCACTTAACTCAGTTTGAAAGATTACCATATACAGACCCGATGTTCTGGTCCGGGCGAGGTCCGAGGTGTCAAATATATCAGATTGGATAAAACTGCAACCTATCACTTAACTCAGGTAGCAAGATTACCATATACAGACCCGATGTTCTGGTTCGGGCGAGGTTCGAGGTGTCAAATATATCAGATTGGATAAAACTGCAACCTATCACTTAACTCAGGTAGCAAGATTACCATATACAGACCCGATGTTCTGGTTCGGGCGAGGTTCGAGGTGTCAAATATATCATATTGGTTGGAACTGCAAGCTATCACTTAACTTTTGTTGCAAGATCACCATCTACAGTCCCGATGTTCTGCTCCAGGCGAGGTTCGAGGTGTCAAATATATCAGATTGGATGAAACTTCAACCTATCACTTAACTCAGGTTGCAACATTACCATATACAGACCCGATGTTTTGGTCTGATAGAGGTTCAAGGTGTCAAATATATCAGATTAGATGAAACTGCAACCTATCACTTAACTCAGGTTGCAAGATTACCATATACAGACCCGATGTTCTGGTCCGGGCGAGGTTCGAGGTATCAAATATATCAGATTTGATGAAACTGCAACCTATCACTTAACTCTGGTTGCAAGATTACCGTATACATACCCGATATTCTGGTCCGAGCGAGGTTCGAGGTGTCAAATATATCATATTGGATGAAACTGCAACCTATCACTTAACTCAGGTTGCAAGATTACCATATACAAACCGGATATTCTGGTCCGGGTGAGGTTCGAGGTGTTAAATATATCAGATTGGATGAAACTGCAACCTATCACTTAACTCATGTAGCAAGATTACCATATATAGACCCGATGTTCTGGTCCGGGCGAGGTTCTAGGTGTCAAATATATCATATTGGATGAAACTGCAACCTATCACTTAACTCAGGTAGCTAGATTACCATATACAAATACCCGATGTTCTGGTCCGGGCGAGGTTCTAGGTGTCAAAT
>NW_020618825.1:2558544-2561987 GCF_003573695.1 Papaver somniferum
CAAACACCCGATGTTCTGGTCCGGGCGAGGTTCGAGGTGTCAAATATATCAGATTGGATGAAACTTCAACCTATCACTTAACTCAGGTTGCAACATTACCATATACAGACCCGATGTTCTGGTCCGAGCGAGGTTCAAGGTGTCAAATATATCAGATTAGATGAAACTGCAACCTATCACTTAACTCAGGTTGCAAGATTACCATATACAGACCCGATGTTCTGGTCCGGGCGAGGTTCGAGGTATCAAATATATCAGATTGGATGAAACTGCAACCTATCACTTAACTCTGGTTGCAAGATTACCGTATACATACCCGATATTCTGGTCCGGGCGAGGTTCGAGGTGTCAAATATATCATATTGGATGAAACTGTAACCTATCACTTAACACAGGTTGCAAGATTACCATATACAAACCTGATATTTTGGTCCGGGTGAGGTTCGAGGTGTTAAATATATCAGATTGGATGAAACTGCAATCTATCACTTAACTCTGTTTGCAAAATTACGATATACAGACCCGATGTTCTTGTTCCGATAAGGTTTGAGGTGTCAAATATATCAGATTGGATGAAACTGCAACTTATTACTTAACTGTAGTTGCAAGATTACCATATACAGACTAGATTTTCTCACCCGAGCGAGGTTCGAGGTGTCAAATATATCAGATTTGATGAAACTGCAACCTATCACTTAACTCAGGTAGCAAGATTACCATATACATACCCGATACTCTGGTCCGGGTGAGGTTCGAGGTGTCAAATATATCAGATCGGATGAAACTGCAACCTATCACTTAACTCAGTAGCAAGATTACCATATACATACCCGATGTTCTGGTCCGGGCGAGGTTCTAGGTGTCAAATATATCAGATTGGATGAAACTGCAAACTATCTCTTAACTCAGGTTGCTAGATTACCATATACAGACACCCTATGTTCTGGTCCGGGCGAGGTTCGAGGTGTCAAATATGGCAGATTGGATGAAACTTCAACCTATCACTTAACTCAGGTTGCAACATTACCATATACAGACCTGATGTTTTGGTCCGAGCGAGGTTCAAGGTGTCAAATATATCATATTAGATGAAACTGCAACCTATCACTTAACTCAGGTTGCAAGATTACCATATACAGACCCGATGTTCTGGTCCGGGCGAGGTTCGAGGTGTCAAATATATCAGATTGGATGAAACTGCAACCTATCATTTAACTCTGGTTGCAAGATTACCGTATACAGACCCGATATTCTGGTCCGGGCGAGGTTCGAGGTGTCAAATATATCATATTGGATGAAACTGCAACCTATCACTTAACTCAGGTTGCAAGATTACCATATACAAACTGATATTATGGTCTGGGTGAGGTTCGAGGTGTTAAATATATCAGATTGGATGAAACTTCAATCTATCACTTAACTCTAGTTGCAAGATTACCATATACAGACCCGATTACTGGTCCGGGAGAGGTTCGAGGTGTCAAATATATCAGATTGGATGAAACTGCAACTTATTACTTCACTCAGGTTGCAAGATTACCATATACAAGACCGATGTTCTGGTCTGAGCGAGGTTCGAGAGGTCAAATATGTCAGACTGGATGAAACTACAACCTATCACTTAACTCAGGTTGCAAGATTACCATATACAGACCTGATGTTCTGGTCCGGGAGAGGTTCGAGGTATCAAATATATCAGATTGGATGAAACTGCAACCTATCACTTAACTCAGGTTGCAAGATTACCATATACAGACCCGCTGTTCTAGTATGGGCGAGGTTCGAGGTGTCAAATATATCATATCGGATGAAACTGCATCCTATCACTTAACTCAGGTTGCAAGATTACCATATACAGACCCGATGTTCTGGTCCAAGCGAGGTTCAAAGTGTCAAATATATCAGATTGGAAGAAACTGCAACCTATCACTTAACTCAGGTTGCAAGATTACCATTTACAGACCCGATGTTCTTTTCCGGGCGATGTTCGAGGTGTCAAATATATCAGATTGGATGAAACTGCAACCTTTCACATAACTCAGGTTGCAAGATTATCATATACATACCCGATGTTCTGGTCCGGGCGAGGTTCGAGGTGTCAAATATATCAGATTGGATGAATCTGCTACCTATCACTTAACTCAGGTTGCAAGATTACCATTTACAGACCCGATGTTCTCTTCCGGGCGATGTTCGAGGTGTCAAATACATCATATTGGATGAAACTGCAACCTTTCACTTAACTCAGGTTGCAAGATTACCATATACAGACCCGATTTCTGGTCCGGGCGATGTTCGAGGTGTCAAATATATCAGATTTGATGAAACTGCAACCTATCACTTAACTCAGGTTGCAAGATTACCATATACAGACCCGATTTATGGTCCGGGCGAGGTTCGAGGTATCAAATATATCAGATTGGATGAAACTGCAACCTATCACTTAACTCAGGTTGCAAGATTACCATATACAGACCCGGTGTTCTAGTATGGGCGAGGTTCGAGGTGTCAAATATATCAGATTTGATGAAACCGCAACCTATCACTTAACTCAGGTAGCAAGATTACCATATACAGACCCGATGTTCTGGTCCGGGCGAGGTTCTAGGTGTCAAATGTATCAGATTGGATGAAACTGCAACCTATCACTTAACTCAGGTAGCTAGATTACCATATACAGACACCCGATGTTCTGGTCCGGGCGAGGTTCGAGGTGTCAAATATATAAGATTGGTTGAAACTTCAACCTATCACTTAACTCAGGTTGCAACATTACCATATACAGACCCGATGTTTTGGTCCGAGCGAGGTTCAAGGTGTCAAATATATCAGATTGGATGAAACTGCAACCTATCACTTAACTCAGGTTGCAAGATTACCATATACAGACCCGATGTTCTGGTCCGGACGAGGTTCGAGGTGTCAAATATATCAGATTGGATGAAACTGCAACCTATCACTTAACTCTGGTTGCAAGATTACCGTATGCAGACCCGATATTCTGGTCTGGGCGAGATTCGAGGTGTCAAATATATCATATTGGATGAAACCGCAACCTATCACTTAACTCAGGTTGTAAGATTACCATATACAAACCCGATATTCTGGTCCGGGTGAGGTTCGAGGTGTTAAATATATCAGATTGGATGAAACTGCAATCTATCACTTAACTCTTTTTGCAAGATTACGATATACAGACCCGATTTTCTTGTTCCGATAAGGTTTGAGGTGTCAAATATATCAGATTGGATGAAACTGCAACCCATCATTTAACTCAGGTTGCTAGATTACCATATACAAACACCCGATGTTCTGGTCCGGGCGAGGTTCGAGGTGTCAAATATATCAGATTTCATGAAACTGCAACCTATCACTTAACTCAGGTAGAAAGATTACCATATATAGACCCGATGTTCTGGTCCGGGCGAGGTTCTAGGTGTCAA
>NW_020618825.1:2562107-2562292 GCF_003573695.1 Papaver somniferum
ATATATCATATTGGATGAAACTGCAACCTATCACTTAACTCAGGTAGCTAGATTACCATATACAGACACCCGATGTTCTGGTCCGGGCGAGGTTCGAGGTGTCAAATATATCAGATTGGATGAAACTTCAACCTATCACTTAACTCAGGTTGCAAGATTACCATATACAGACCCGATTTCTGGTC
>NW_020618825.1:2562356-2562907 GCF_003573695.1 Papaver somniferum
TATCACTTAACTCTGGTTGCAAGATTACCGTATACAGACCCGATATTCTGGTCTGGGCGAGGTTCGAGGTGTCAAATATATCATATTGGATGAAACTGCAACCTATCACTTAACTCAGGTTGTAAGATTACCATATACAAACCCGATATTCTGGTCCGGGTGAGGTTCGAGGTGTTAAATATATCAGATTGGATGAAACTGCAATCTATCACTTAACTCTGTTTGCAAGATTACGATATACAGACCCGATTTTCTTGTTCCGATAAGGTTTGAGGTGTCAAATATATCAGATTGGATGAAACTGCAACCTATCATTTAACTCAGGTTTCTAGATTACCATATACAGACACCCGATGTTCTGGTCCGGGCGAGGTTCGAGGTGTCAAATATATTAGATTTCATGAAACTGCAACCTATCACTTAACTCAGGTAGCAAGATTACCATATATAGACCCGATGTTCTGGTCCGGGCGAGGTTCTAGGTGTCAATTATATCATATTGGATGAAACTGCAACCTATCACTTAACTCAGTAGCTAGATTACCATATAC
>NW_020618825.1:2563279-2564739 GCF_003573695.1 Papaver somniferum
GTCCGGGCGAGTTTCTAGGTGTCAAATATATCATATTGGATGAAACTGCAACCTATCACTTAACTCAGTAGCTAGATTACCATATACATACCCGATGTTCTGGTCCGGGCGAGGTTCGAGGTGTCAAATATATCAAATCGGATGAAACTGCAACCTATCACTTAACTCAGGTAGCAAGATTACCATATATAGAACCGATGTTCTGGTCCGGGCGTGGTTCTAGGTGTCAAATATATCATATGGGATGAAACTGCAACCTATCACTTAACTGAGGTAGCAAGATTACTATATATAGAACCGATGTTCTGGTCCGGGCGAGGTTCTAGGTGTCAAATATATCATATTGGATGAAACTGCAACCTATCACTTAACTTAGGTAGCAAGATTACCATATACAGACCCGATGTTTTGGTCCGAGCGAGGTTCAAGGTGTCAAATATATCAGATTGGATGAAACTACAACCTATCACTTAACTCAGGTTGCAAGATTACCATATACAGACCCGATGTTCTGGTCCGGGCGAGGTTCGAGGTGTCAAATATATCAGATTCAATGAAACTGCAACCTATTACTTCACTCAGGTTGCAAGATTACCATATACAAGACCGATGTTCTGGTCTGAGCGAGGTTCGAGAGGTCAAATATGTCAGACTGGATGAAACTACAACCTATCACTTAACTCAGGTTACAAGATTACCATATACATACCTGATGTTCTGGTCCGGGCGAGGTTCGAGGTATCAAATATATCAGATTGGATGAAACTGCATCCTATCACTTAACTCAGGTTGCAAGATTACCATATACAGACCCGATGTTCTGGTCCAAGCGAGGTTCAAAATGTCAAATATATCAGATTGGAAGAAACTGCAACCTATCATTTAACTTAGGTTGCAAGATTACCATTTACAGACCCGATGTTCTTTTCCGGGCGATGTTCGAGGTGTCAAATATATCAGATTGGAAGAAACTGCAACCTTTCACTTAACTCTGGTTGCAAGATTATCATATACATACCCGATGTTCTGGTCCGGGCGAGGTTCGAGGTGTCAAATATATCAGATTGGATGAATCTGCAACCTATCAGTTAACTCAGGTTGCAAGATTACCATTTACAGACCCGATGTTCTCTTCCGGGCGATGTTCGAGGTATCAAATACATCATATTGGATGAAACTGCAACCTTTCACTTAACTCAGGTTGCAAGATTACCATATACAGACCCGATTTCTGGTCCGGGCGATGTTCGAGGTGTCAAATATATCAAATTTGATAAACTGCAACCTATCACTTAACTCAGGTTGCAAGATTACCATATACAGAACCGATTTCTGGTCCGGGTGAGGTTCGAGGTATCAAATATATCAGATTGGATGAAACTGCAACCTTTCACTTAACTCAGGTTGCAAGATTACCATATACAGACCCGATTTCTGGTCCGGGCGATGTTCGAGGTGTC
>NW_020618825.1:2564827-2581877 GCF_003573695.1 Papaver somniferum
TTTGATGAAACCGCAACCTATCACTTAACTCAGGTAGCAAGATTACCATATACAGACCCGATGTTCTGGTCCGGGCGAGGTTCTAGGTGTCAAATATATCAGATTGGATGAAACTGCAACCTATCACTTAACTCAGGTAGCTAGATTACCATATACAGACACCCGATGTTCTGGTCCGGGCGAGGTTCGAGGTGTCAAATATATCATATTGGATAAAACTTCAACCTATCACTTAACTCAGGTTGCAACATTACCATATACAGACCCGATGTTTTGGTCCGAGCGAGGTTCAAGGTGTCAAATATATCAGATTGGATGAAACTGCAACCTATCACTTAACTCAGATTGCAAGATTACCATATACAGACCCGATGTTCTGGTCCGGGCGAGGTTCGAGGTGTCAAATATATCATATTGGATGAAACTGCAACCTAACACTTAACTCTGGTTGCAAGATTACCGTATACAGATGATGAGTGCCAAATATTGTATATATTTATCCCTTTTTGTTGGCATTTAACTCATCTTTTGTGCAGTAATTCTACATTTTATCCCATATTCTGTATTTTCATTGTTTTCAAGAATAAATATTTTTCTTACTTAATTTTGCATTTTTAGGTAATAAATAAAGTCTGGATGACTTGCGGAGCGGAAAAGAGCTGAAGAGTGGTGAAAAGCCGGGAGGAATTACACAAGTAAGCCGCGAAGAATGGTGCGCATAAGCCCAAAAGACTAGAAATGGGCTCAAGAAGGAAGAATTGCTCTTAAAGAAGATGTGGGCTTGGCATACCCAAGGCCCAAAACCCTTACCCAAACCCATTTTCTATAACCAAAACCGCCTCCATTCTCAGCCATCAGATTGGATCCAACTCATCATCCTACGGTCGCTCATTCATAGAGCATCAAAATCTGAAGTCTCTGCCAAACACCATAGTGCCTAAATTCCAAGCCATCAGATTAGATTGTAGTTGAATCCAACGATCGCTTCTATGCCTGTGCATCAAAATTAGATACTCCCGATCTACACTACAGTACCTAACATCATCTAACACCGTTGACTTCGTTGTGTTTAAAAATCCAACGGTTGCATCGATTCATCTCTCATCTCACCGTTAGATCTACCAACCATCTCCGCATCCCGCAGCTTAGAGTCACAGAACATCAAAATTTGATGAAGCCGCTCAACACTCGAAAAACCTAATACCTATACCCAAAAAACCAAACAAACCCTAACCTATTTTCTATCGGGCTCCTTCTTCTTCCTCCCCTCTTCTTCACTGCAAACCCCATGACCACCACCTGCTCCGCCACCCACTCCATCTGCCACCACCACCAGCTCAATACGAGCTCTCAAATCACTCAACAACCCTAACCCACATCATTACTTCCCCTTTCACCAACTCTATGTCCTCCTAATCACTCAATTTCACGCCTCTCCCATGTCAGGAACCCTAGAGGTGAAATTGACAAATTAGGTGAAATAAAGTTGCAATTGGAGGCGTGGATAACATCAGGAGAACAATTAGAGGCGTGGGTCGAAGTCAGAAGCAATCATCAGTGATTAGGTAAAACTAATTCCAATTTTTCACCAAACCCTAATTACACTGTTTTGGGGCTTTTGGGGACTTCTCTTGTAAACTATAAATTGGAACTGTGGGTTTGTGTGTGAGGTTTTATGCTGGACTAGCCAGTGTCTAGGACTGTGAAGTTCTGTTAATGTTCAATTTCAATTTCTGTTTGTTTTTAATTTTGATTTTATGTCTTTTAATTTCTGTATGTTTTTAAGTTCAATTTAATTTTTGATTGATCATGTTTAGTGCAATTTCAATGTTTAACTGTGAATCCCTGTTAGTGCTTTAGTATGAATCATTGTTAGGTTAATTTTAGTGGTGCAATGTATTTAAGCTTGTTTAAATCACTTTTAGTGTCAACTGTTTAGGTTTAGTTTTGTGTTTAATCATGTTTTGTTCACTGTTAGTGGTAGAAGTTTAGCTTTGAGGCATTGTATTGATTGAGCAGTGGGGAGAAACTAGTGCTCACTAGTGACTGTGAGAAAACTAGTTCTCTTCCCACTCTAGTAGTATGCCTAGAGCCACTGCCTTGGCCTTGCATTGTCACCACTGTTAGCTTCTCATCTTCACTGCCCTTGGCTTAGGCCTTGGTATGTAACTGTTTCCAGTCGCTGTCATCACCTAGTAGTTTCTTTGATTTTTTTTTAGTTTACTTGTTCATTGTCTCACATTTTGTCACTTTCATTGTCACCTTAACTTTTACTTTGTTCCACTCTGTTTTGCTTTTGTTTTCTGTTTAGTCTCATTGTTTAGTTTCACTTCCATTCTGTTTAGTTTCATTGTTTTGCTTTTGTTTAATTTCACTTTGTTCCATTCTGTTTAGTTTCATTGATCTGTTTACTTTTGTTCTGTTTAGTTCATTTTGTTCATAGTTACTGTTTACTTTTGATTCTGTTCACTGTCCAAATTCAATTCTATTTTCTGTCACAAAAGCCCACTGTAAATTCTTAAGGTTATAGCCAAAGGCTAAAAGCCCAAGTCACTTCAGGCCCAGTCCAGTTCATTTTTTGAGCCTGAGCCCAAGTTCACAGTTAACCAAAGCCCAGGTGAAAGGCTAAAAGCCCAGCTCAACCCAAGGCTCAAATCACATCACAAGCCCAGTCCAATTCAGTCAACTGTGGGCTTAATCAAAAGCCTAATTCAGAGACCAAAGCCCAAGTCCACAGTTCTATCCAAAAGCCTAGTGTACTGATAGGCTAAAGCTAAAGCCCAGTTCATTCTCAAAGAATTCAAAGGCCCAAAGCACTTCATTATCACACAAGCCCATAGTCCAAAACAGAAGCTTAATCATAACCCATTGGTACCCAAAGTCCATTGGTACCCAAAGCCCAACAATAGCAATTTAGAATCCAAAATAGCTAGAAACTCCAAAACACACCCAGTCTCTGTGGATCGACCCGTACTTGCACGAGCTACAACTGACGACCGTGCACTTGCGGTATTACTGTAGGCCCGCGTTTTCATTTCGCTTCATTTATACACATCTCCGGGTCCACCAAGTTTTTGGCGCCGCTGCCGGGGACTCGGTAGCGGCGAAATTGCTTTTTCTTTCTTTGCTTTTGCTCTTGCTTGTTGATTCTTCTCTTCTGAAACCAACAGGTGCATTGCCTTGCTGCTTGCTGAAACTCCTGTTGGGCTGTTACTGTTAGGCATTGTTGCTGCACTGAACTGGTGCTGTTTCTCTTGCTTGCAGGTGCTGTTGGAGCTGGTGCTAGGAGAAGCTTCCTGACCCTGGTGCAGCTGCTGTTGCTGAAGTTGTTCCTGTTGCTCTGCTGCTGAACTGAACTGCTGCTAGTGCTGCTTCTGTTGCTGGAGCTGTGCTGTGTTTTTGTTGTTGCTGTTGCTGTGCTGTGGTGCTGCTGCTGCTGTTTCCTGCCAGGCCAAGCCTGTTGCTGTTGCTGAGTTGATCTGGTGTTGTTGTCTGCTGCTGCTGTAGCTAGACCAAAACACAACTGGGCTACACAAGCTAAGGAAAAGAACAAGGCCCAACTGGGCTGTGCAACTAAAAACAGAGTAGCTGGGCTGTGCTTAAGCAAGTAAGCCTAAACCCATTAAGAGAACCCAACCTGTGGGCTTCCATTTTTAATTTGTGGGCTTGTAATAATTTTTTCCATTTTTCTGTTGGGCTTGTAATCTTAATTACTTGTGGGCTTGTTTGTTTAATTGCTTGTGGGCTTGTGGTGTTAGATTGATTTGGGCGTGTAGTTTTAAATTAGAAAAACTGAACTTTTAAAAGCCCAACTGGGCCTCAGACCAAACAAGCAACAGTTGGGCTATTTCAAAAGCTACATTGGGCTTCAGTTTGCATACACATTGTGGGCTTAGTTCATCTTCCCTTGGCAAAACAATTTCTCCCACCAATGTGGGCTTGCTCCCAACACTAAAACCAAAATTCTTGCTCCCAACACTAAAACCAAAAAAAAATTGCTCCTTATTTCGAAAACCAAAATTTTATCCCAAGCAAAACCAAATTTTCTTTTCAAAACCCTTTCAAACCAAATTTTCAAAACCCATTAAAAACCAAATTTTTTTGAAAAAAATGGGCGAGTGTGTGAATAAACTCCGTAGTCTCCATGAATACATGTACCCTAACATAATAAGTCAGTTATCATGTATCGTCTTACCCCAGACTGATGGCCCATTTGAACTAAACGCAAGCATGATACAAATACTTCCTATATTTCGAGGGTTCGATTCTGAGAATCCCTATAACCATGTAAAAGAGTTTGAACAAATTGTCCGGGCTTTACAACCTGACCATATATCCGAAGACTCTTTGAAATTGCGTTTGTTTACTTTTTCTTTAAAGGAAAAGGCCAAAACATGGTTTTACGGTTTGAGACCGCAGTCAATCACCACTTGGGACCAACTCACAAATCAATTTGTCGGAAAGTTCTTTCCACATCATAGGACCATCTCTATTCGTCGAAGTATTAATTGTTTTGTCCAGTTAGATGGAGAAACACTTTTTCATTATTTTGAATGATTTAATGATTTGTTGTTTGAGTGTCCTCATCATGGCCTCGAGAAGTGGAGACTGGTCGCCATTCTTTATGAGGGACTAGACTTTAAGTCTCGAGCCTTGGTTGAATCTATGTGTAATGGTGAATTCATTGATAAAACTGTGGACGATGCATGGTTATTTCTAGCTGAAGTTGCAGAGAAAACCCATCAGTGGGAAACCTATAGGGAAACTAGGACCATGCCACATGATATGGGTAATCACCATGAGTCAGATGTTGATTTTCCCAATGAGCTTAATTCTGGATATAGTGTTTCATACCCTATTGCTGAAAATGTCAATCCATATTCACCTATTTTAGAGGCAGATGTATGGACGAAAAACACTAATGGTTTTGACAAAGTAGGATTTTCATGTATTTGTGATGATGATGATTATGATGATGTTATATTAGAAGAACATGTCTATGCTGAAAATGTTATGGAACCTTTGGGTTCAAATACATTAGGCTTTTCTGCCCCGACCTTCATGAATGATGTTTCTTCTAGTATTCCATATACATGTGATGAGGCTACTGATTTAGATATTGTGCAGTTATCCTGTGAAGAGCATGACTTAGGTAATGTTGAATCTTCTGTTGACACTAATGATCCTATGCATGAAAATATAGTTGATGTGTCTGATTCCATACTTAAGCCATAATATATTGCTTCTTTTGATGTTAATTTGGATATTTCGTATAACCATGATTCTGAATTTGGACTTGTGAAATTGTGTTGTGATGATGAGCATGCTACACAACTTGATTATGATTTAGAAAATGCTGATGTGACTGATAATATTGGTACTTTTGATCTCATGCATGTGAGAAACTTAGATGTCACCTTCTTGCCTAAGTCACATATTGAGATTATTCCACCCAACCTAGATTTGGTTTGTAACAAAAATTTTAAACCAACTTTTTTGAAGATTCCCAACCTAGGATTGGAACTGTGTGCCTCTCAAGTCCTCTTGGACTATTTTGCATATAAATACAATACTTTTAAGGAGCCACAGTTGGAATATGCATGTTTGTCCATCCCAAACAAAGTCCATTTTCAGTTAGACCTTGTGAATCCTGCACCCCTAAAATTGTTAGATTTTGTGCTTAAAAGTAAACCTGTTGAAAAATTTAGGTTTAGGGGTGATTCATCCGGTTTTTCACTCTCGCTCTCATTTCAGTCCAATTTTAGTGTTTTGAAACTGTCTATGTTTCAACACTTTGTCTTTTGGGTTGATCCTCAACTCTTTAGATTGTTAGTGTATGGTGAATTTTTTGTATATAATCCAGTAGATAAAAATTTTAAAAACCCTTTTGTTCCTTTTGTATATATTTTGCTAATCCAATATGATCTCGGCTGACATATGTTGGATTCTTGCCCTGAATAACGGAGTTCTAATATTACTTTCGCCGAAATCGGGTATTCTCTTTCCTTTTTCTCTACTCAACATGATCCTCTTCATATGTTGTATTATAATTTTGTTCATATTTTGAAACATTGAGGACAATGTTTAGTTTAGGTTTGGGGGTATAGAGTAGATACCACGATAATATGCCATAACTGAAAACAAAACTCCATCTTTTTGAAAAAATTGAAAAATTCCAAAAAAATTAAAAAATGAAAAATCATAAAAATGGAGCTCATTTACCTTGAAATGTTGACTCTTGTGCAAATATGTAATTATTAGGAGTCTTAGTCTAGATATTTAGGCACCCTGATTCTAGCACAATTCACATAGTGATAAGAAATTTGCACACGCACGATCTACCAATACATGTATGGCCTCGATCTTCAAGGTGTTTGATAGGAAGTTACGATTGCCAATCACTTTAGAATACTGAACGAAACTTGACTAGCTTGTTCTTTGGTTGGTTGGGATAGAAGGTGGAGGTTACATTAAGAAAGACAACCATCGAATTTAACTGGGTGCATCAAAAAGGGCTACCTCTTGCAAAGTGTCATGTAATTTTTTGTTTCTTTTTGTTATGTATCAAAAGAGCTACCTTATGTAAAAATCAATTTCAAGTTCTTGTTCAAAAAAAAAAAAAAAAAAAATCAGAAAAATACAAAAAACCAAGTATTTATCAATTCCATCATCTCTTGTTCCAAAAATAAAAAGAGAATTGTCAATGTAAATAAGAGTCATGTAAATAGTCATCTTTTGTTGTTTCATTGTAATAAGCAAGGAGGGTGTATGCCATTGATGTACAACGCGAGTAATTGTGAAATACCTCCAACTCATTCACAATTCTCGTAAAGTCCGGACAGCTAGCTAGATTTCGACCTTGGTTCTTAGCCTGAGAAACTATCTCTTGGTGATTAGTAGTCATAACTTCAGATCTTTCTTTACACATGTGTAGATACACTTTACACTCTTATCACATGTCTTTTTTTGTTATCAGTGCTAGGATTGTGCCTTCGATAGCTAGATTGACATCTCCATTTTGCTGTGAGCTTAAACTGACTTGCACATGTCACATTTGATGGAATCTGAGCTTATATTTTGACCTAGAACTTTGTAGGTACGTTCTAAGCAAACCTTCACGAGACTTCAACTCGTCCACTACGGACACTTAGTGGTTTAAAAGGCTTAGTGCATACGCTAAATGCATTCGAGAGACCAGCGACAGTGGTATAGTTAGGATTTCCTTAGTTTTGTTTTACTTGAGGACAAGTAAAATTCAGGTTTGGGGGTATTTGATGAGTGCCAAATAATGTATATATTTATCCCTTTTTGTTGGCATTTAACTCATCTTTTGTGCAGTAATTCTACATTTTATCCCATATTCTGTATTTTCATTGTTTTCAAGAATAAATATTTTTCTTACTTAATTTTGCATTTTTAGGTAATAAATAAAGTCTGGATGACTTGCGGAGCGGAAAAGAGCTGAAGAGTGGTGAAAAGCCGGAAGAAATTACGCAAGGAAGCCGCAAAGAATGGAGCATAAGCCCAAAAGACTAGAAATGGGCTCAAGAAGGAAGAATTGCTCTTAAAGAAGATATGGGCTTGGCATACCCAAGGCCCAAAACCCTTACCCAAACCCATTTTCTATAACCAAAACCGCCTCCATTCTCAGCCGTCAGATTGGATCCAACTCATCATCCTACGGTCGCTCATTCATAGATCATCAAAATCTGAAGTCTCTGCCAAACACCACAGCGCCTAAATTCCAAGCCTTCAGATTAGATTGTAGTTGAATCCAACGATCGCTTCTAGGCCTGTGCATCAAATCCCGATGATTCCGATCAACACTACAACACCTAACCTAATCTTGCACCGTTAACTTCGTTGTATTTTACATCCAACGGTCGCTACATGCTCTGTTCCATCTCACCGTTGGATCTACCTACCAGCTTCGGTTCCAATGGCTCAGCTTCGCCAACATCTAACCTCGATGATCCCGCTACACACCATAGGTACCCAATACCTATACCCAAAAACCAAACAAACCCTAACCTATTTTCTATCGGGCTCCTTCTTCTTCCTCCCCTCTTCTTCACTGCAAACCCCATGACCACCACCTGCTCCGCCACCCACTCCATCTGCCACCACCACCAGCTCAATACGAGCTCTCAAATCACTCAACAACCCTAACCCACATCATTACTTCCCCTTTCACCAACTCTATGTCCTCCTAATCACTCAATTTCACGCCTCTCCCATGTCAGGAACCCTAGAGGTGAAATTGACAAATTAGGTGAAATAGAGTTGCAATTGGAGGCGTGGATAACATCAGGAGAACAATTAGAGGCGTGGGTCGAAGTCAGAAGCAATCATCAATGATTAGGTAAAACTAATTCCAATTTTTCACCAAACCCTAATTACACTGTTTTGGGGCTTTTGGGGACTTCTCTTGTAAACTATAAATTGGGACTGTGGGTGTGATGTAAAGCTCATGCTGGACTAGCCAGTGTCCAGGACTGTGAAGTTCTGTTAATGTTCAATTTCAATTTCTGTTTGTTTTTAATTTTGATTTTATGTCTTTTAATTTCTGTATGTTTTTAATTTCAATTTAATTTTTGATTGATCATGTTTAGTGCAATTTCAATGTTTAACTGTGAATCCCTGTTAGTGCTTTAGTATGAATCATTGTTAGGTTAATTTTAGTGGTGCAATGTATTTAAGCTTGTTTAAATCACTTTTAGTGTCAACTGTTTAGGTTTAGTTTTGTGTTTAATCATGTTTTGTTCACTGTTAGTGGTAGAAGTTTAGCTTTGAGGCATTGTATTGATTGAGCAGTGGGGAGAAACTAGTGCTCACTAGTGACTGTGAGCAAACTGGTTCTCTTCCCACTCTAGATGTATGCCTAGGCTCTCTTGTTTTGTCATCTGTTAGTTCCTCAACTGTTGTTTCAATTCATTGTCAAGAAGTGATGGAATGCTAGGCTAGAAGCTTTAGAGCATTGTGTTGATTGAGCATTGGGGAGAAACTAGTGCTCACTAGTGACTGTGAGCAAACTAGTTCTCTTCCCACTCTAGTAGTATGCCTAGGCTCACCTTCACCATCTCCACTGCCCTTGGCTAAAACAGCCTTGGTTTGTTCCATTTCCTCCATTGTTTCCTTGTTACTTTTGTTTTCCTCCACTGTCATTGATGTTCTTTGTTTTGTTTTCTTTGCTATTTTGTTAGTCTTCTTTACTTCATTGTCTTTGCTTCTTTACATTTTATTTATTGCATTGTCTTTGCTCCTGCTTTGCTTCAACTTCTCCTGCTGCTGCTCCAGCTTGCTTCTCTTGTCCTGTGCTACAGCCACTGCTGCTGCAACTGAGTTTGGCTCACAGCACAAGCCCAGTTCAGTCCACAGTTAACTCCAAAGGCCTAGTTACTCTCAGGTCAAAAGCTAAGCCCAAGGGTATTCAAAGCCTAGCTCAAGCTAAGGCCCAAATCACATCACAAGCTCAGTTCAATACCAAGCCCAGGTTAGAACCAAAAGTTGAAGCCCATTTCATCATTGGGTGAAGTTAAGCCCAGTCTACTGTGTACATAACTGAGGCCTAGCTCCCAAAAGCCTCTGAGGCCCAGTTCAGTCCAAGCCTAGTCAAGCCCAACTCCAAGTCTGAGGTCCAGCTAGAGTTCTATTAACTGAGGCCCAAGCCCAGTTTATTGTTTAAAAGTTTAGTAGGTTAAGGGCCCAGTCCACATTTACTTCTTGGGTTAGGCTAAGAGTTCATAAGCCCAACATAAGGTTTTGAGACCAATAGACCATAGTCCATTTCAAGGCCCAAAAGCAATTTAGAGCCCAAATAGCTAGAAACTCCAAACACTCCCAATCTCTGTGGATCGACCCGTACTTGCACGAGCTACAACCGACGACCGTGCACTTGCGGTATTACTGTAGGCCCGTTTTTTATCGCTTAATTTTCACGCTTTCCCGGGTCCACCAAGTTTTTGGCGCCGCTGCCGGGGATTGGTGCTGTGTTTTTCTTGTAGTTTTATTAGCTATTTTTGCATTTCACTGCATAACATTTGCATCTGCATCTGCTTCACTTCATTTGCTGTTGGACCTGCTGTTCTGAACCTGTTTTTCCTCTGCTGGGACGCCACCAAGGAAAAGAACCAAAGCCCAACTGGGTTTTTGCAACAATATCAGAGCAGCTGGGCTGTGCTTAAAAGGTAACCCATTTAAGAGAACCCAACCTGTGGGCTTCCAATTTTTTTTATTGTGGGCTTGTAATATTAAAAGCCAATTTTTGGGCTTCTCTTATTTTCTGTTGGGTTTGTAATAATTTATTTGTGGGCTTGTTTGTTTAATTTGTGGGCTTGTGTATTTAATTTTTGTGAGCTTCTTTAATTTGGACTGGTAATTTGTATTCTGGGTTTTTAAACCCAGCTGAGCTTGTAACTGATTGTGGGCCGCAGCCTTCCTTCCATTCCATTAGAGGACAAACAGTGGGCTTGCTCCCATTCAAAAAAAAAACCAAAATTTTCTTTTGCTCCCAATTTTAAACCAAATTTTCTTTTTCTTTTATATCCCATCAAAACCAAAATTTTCCCATAAAAAAACCAAATTTTTGAAAACCCATTAAAACCAAATAGTGGGCTTTGTGTCTTTTCAAAATGGGCCAACCTCGTGCTCTCCATGAACACATGTATCCGTCAATAAAAATTCCATTATCATGTATTGTATTACCTCAAACCAATAACCCTTTTAAAATAAATGCAAGCATGATACAAATACTTCCTATATTTCGAGGGTTCGATTCTGAGAACCCCTATACTCATGTAAGAGAGTTTGAACAAATTTGTCGGACTATGCAACCTGATCATATGTCTGAAGACTCTCTGAAATTGCGTTTGTTTACATTTTCTTTAAAGGAAAGGGCCAAAACATGGTTTTACGGTTTGAGACCACAATCAATCAACACTTGGGACCAACTCACAGATCTATTTTTCAAAAAATTCTTTCCACATCATAGGACCATCGCTATTCGTCAAAGTATCAATTGTTTTGTCCAATTGGATGAGGAAACTGTTTTTCATTATTTTGAACGATTTAATGATTTGTTGTTTGAGTGTCCTCATCATGGCCTCGAGAAGTGGAGACTGGTCGCCATTCTTTATGAGGGACTAGACTTTAAGTCTCGAGCCTTGGTTGAATCTATGTGTAATGGTGAATTCATTGATAAAACTGTGGACGATGCATGGTTATTTCTAGCTGAAGTTGCAGAGAAAACCCATCAGTGGGAAACCTATAGGGAAACTAGGACCATGCCACATGATATGGGTAATCACCATGAGTCAGATGTTGATTTTACCAATGAGCTTAATTCTGGATATAGTGTTTCATACCCTATTGCTGAAAATGTCAATCCATATTCACCTATTTTAGAGGCAGATGTATGGACGAAAAACACTAATGGTTTTGACAAAGTAGGATTTTCATGTATTTGTGATGATGATGATTATGATGATGTTATATTAGAAGAACATGTCTATGCTGAAAATATTATGGAACCTTTGGGTTCAAATACATTAGGCTTTTCTGCCCCGACCTTCATGAATGATGTTTCTTCTAGTATTCCATATACATGTGATGAGGCTACTGATTTAGATATTGTGCAGTTATCCTGTGAAGAGCATGACTTAGGTAATGTTGAATCTTCTGTTGACACTAATGATCCTATGCATGAAAATATAGTTGATGTGTCTGATTCCATACTTAAGCCACAATATATTGCTTCTTTTGATGTTAATTTGGATATTTCGGATAACCATGATTCTGAATTTGGACTTGTGAAATTGTGTTGTGATGATGAGCATGCTACACAACTTGATTATGATTTAGAAAATGCTGATGTGACTGATAATATTGGTACTTTTGATCTCATGCATGTGAGAAACTTAGATGTCACCTTCTTGCCTAAGTCACAGATTGAGATTATTCCACCCAACCTAGATTTGGTTTGTACCGATATTGTCAAACCAATTTTTCTGAGAATGCCCAACCTAGGTTTGGAACTGTGTGCTTCCCAAGTCCTCTTGGACTATTTTGCTTCTAAGTATAATACATTTGAGGAACCACAGTTGGAATTAGCATGTTTGCCCGTCCCTAGCACAGCTCATTTCGAGCTAGATCTTGTGCATGATGAACCCCCAAAACTGCGAGATTTTGTTTCCAAAATTTTATCCGTTGAAAAATCCAGGTTTGGGGGTAGCTCATTTTGTTTCACAGTTTCACTTGCGTTTCTTTCCTATTATTATTGTGTGAAGCTGTTGAAACCTCTACACTTTGTCTTTTGGGTTGATCCTCAACTCTTTAGATTGTTAGTGTATGGTGAATTTTTTGTATATAATCCAGTAGATAAAAATTTTAAAAATCCTTTTGTTCCTTTTGTATATATTTTGCTAATCCAATATGATCTCGGCTGACATATGTTGGATTCTTGCCTTGAATAACGGAGTTCTAATATTGCTTTCGCCGAAATCGGGTATTCTCTTTCCTTTTTCTCTACTCAACATGATCCTCTTCATATGTTGTATTATAATTTTGTTCATATTTTGAAACATTGAGGACAATGTTTAGTTTAGGTTTGGGGGTGAAAAGTAGATACTTTGATAATATGCCATAGTTGAAAACAAGAACTCCTTCTTTTTGAAAAAAATGAAAAAATGAAAATAAAAAAATTAAAAATTGAAAAAAAACATAAAAATGGAGCTCATTTACCTTGAAATGTTGACTCTTGTGCAAATATGTAATTATTAGGAGTCTTAGTCTAGATATTTAGGCACCCTGATTCTAGCACAATTCACATAGTGATAAGAAATTTGCACGCGCACGATCTACCAATACATGTATAGCCTCGATCTTCAAGGTGTTTGATAGGAAGTCACGATTGCCAATCACTTTAGAATACTGAACGAAACTTGACTAGCTTTTTCTTTGGTTGGTTGGGATAGAAGGTGGAGGTTACATTAAGAAAAACAACCATCGAATTTAACTGGGTGCATCAAAAAGGGCTACCTCTTGCAAAATGTCATGTAATTTTTTGTTTCCTTTTGTATATGTATCAAAAGTGTTTCCTTTTCAAAAAAAAAAAAAATGAAAAAAAAAAATGAAAAAAATCAATCAAGTATTTATCAATTCCATCCTCTCTTGTTCCAAAAATAAAAGAGAGTAGTCAATGTAAATAAGAGTCATGTAAAGAGTCATTTTGTTGTTTCATTGTAATAAGCAAGGAGGGTGTATGCCATTGATGTACAACGCGAGTAATTGTGAAATACCTCCAACTCATTCACAATTCTTGTAAAGTCCGGACAGCTAGCTAGATTTCGACCTTGGTTCTTAGCCTGAGAAACTATCTCTTGGTGATTAGTAGTCATAACTTCAGATCTTTCTTTACACATGTGTAGATACACTCTACACTCTTATCACATGTCTTTTTTTGTTATCAGTGCTAGGATTGTGCCTTTGATAGCTAGATTGACATCTCCATTTTGCTGTGAGCTTAAACTGACTTGCACATGTCACATTTGATGGAATCTGAGCTTATATTTTGACCTAGAACTTTGTAGGTACGTTCTAAGCAAACCTTCACGAGACTTAACTCGTCCACTAGGGACACTTAGTGGTTTAAAAGGCTTAGTGCATACGCTAAATGCATTCGAGAGACCAGCGACAGTGGTATAGTTAGGATTTCCTTAGTTTTGTTTTACTTGAGGACAAGTAAAATTCAGGTTTGGGGGTATTTGATGAGTGCCAAATATTGTATATATTTATCCCTTTTTGTTGGCATTTAACTCATCTTTTGTGCAGTAATTCTACATTTTATCCCATATTCTGTATTTTCATTGTTTTCAAGAATAAATATTTTTCTTACTTAATTTTGCATTTTTAGGTAATAAATAAAGTCTGGATGACTTGCGGAGCGGAAAAGAGCTGAAGAGTGGTGAAAAGCCGGGAGGAATTACACAAGGAAGCCGCGAAGAATGGTGCGCATAAGCCCAAAAGACTAGAAATGGGCTCAAGAAGGAAGAATTGCTCTTAAAGAAGATGTGGGCTTGGCATACCCAAGGCCCAAAACCCTTACCCAAACCCATTTTCTATAACCAAAACCGCCTCCATTCTCAGCCATCAGATTGGATCCAACTCATCATCCTACGGTCGCTCATTCATAGAGCATCAAAATCTGAAGTCTCTGCCAAACACCATAGTGCCTAAATTCCAAGCCATCAGATTAGATTGTAGTTGAATCCAACGATCGCTTCTATGCCTGTGCATCAAAATTAGATACTCCCGATCTACACTACAGTACCTAACATCATCTAACACCGTTGACTTCGTTGTGTTTAAAAATCCAACGGTTGCATCGATTCATCTCTCATCTCACCGTTAGATCTACCAATCATCTCCGCATCCCGCAGCTCAGAGTCACAGAACATCAAAATTTGATGAAGCCGCTCAACACTCTAAAAACCTAATACCTATACCCAAAAAACCAAACAAACCCTAACCTATTTTCTATCGGGCTCCTTCTTCTTCCTCCCCTCTTCTTCACTGCAAACCCCATGACCACCACCTGCTCCGCCACCCACTCCATCTGCCACCACCACCAGCTCAATACGAGCTCTCAAATCACTCAACAAAACTAACCCACATCATTACTTCCCCTTTCACCAACTCTATGTCCTCCTAATCACTCAATTTCACGCCTCTCCCATGTCAGGAACCCTAGAGGTGAAATTGACAAATTAGGTGAAATAGAGTTGCAATTGGAGGCGTGGATAACATCAGGAGAACAATTAGAGGCGTGGGTCGAAGTCAGAAGCAATCATCAGTGATTAGGTAAAACTAATTCCAATTTTTCACCAAACCCTAATTACACTGTTTTGGGGCTTTTGGGGACTTCTCTTGTAAACTATAAATTGGAACTGTGGGTTTGTGTGTGAGGTTTTATGCTGGACTAGCCAGTGTCCAGGACTGTGAAGTTCTGTTAATGTTCAATTTCAATTTCAATTTCTGTTTGTTTTTAATTTTGATTTTATGTCTTTTAATTTCTGTATGTTTTTAAGTTCAATTTAATTTTTGATTGATCATGTTTAGTGCAATTTCAATGTTTAACTGTGAATCCCTGTTAGTGCTTTAGTATGAATCATTGTTAGGTTAATTTTAGTGGTGCAATGTATTTAAGCTTGTTTAAATCACTTTTAGTGTCAACTGTTTAGGTTTAGTTTTGTGTTTAATCATGTTTTGTTCACTGTTAGTGGTAGAAGTTTAGCTTTGAGGCATTGTATTGATTGAGCAGTGGGGAGAAACTAGTGCTCACTAGTGACTGTGAGCAAACTAGTTCTCTTCCCACTCTAGTAGTATGCCTAGAGCCACTGCCTTGGCCTTGCATTGTCACCACTGTTAGCTTCTCATCTTCACTGCCCTTGGCTTAGGCCTTGGTATGTAACTGTTTCCAGTCGCTGTCATCACCTAGTAGTTTCTTTGATTTTTTTTTAGTTTACTTGTTCATTGTCTCACATTTTGTCACTTTCATTGTCACCTTAACTTTTACTTTGTTCCACTCTGTTTTGCTTTTGTTTTCTGTTTAGTCTCATTGTTTAGTTTCACTTCCATTCTGTTTAGTTTCATTGTTTTGCTTTTGTTTAATTTCACTTTGTTCCATTCTGTTTAGTTTCATTGATCTGTTTACTTTTGTTCTGTTTAGTTCATTTTGTTCATAGTTACTGTTTACTTTTGATTCTGTTCACTGTCCAAATTCAATTCTATTTTCTGTCACAAAAGCCCACTGTAAATTCTTAAGGTTATAGCCAAAGGCTAAAAGCCCAAGTCACTTCAGGCCCAGTCCAGTTCATTGTTTGAGCCTGAGCCCAAGTTCACAGTTAACCAAAGCCCAGGTGAAAGGCTAAAAGCCCAGCTCAACCCAAGGCTCAAATCACATCACAAGCCCAGTCCAATTCAGTCAACTGTGGGCTTAATCAAAAGCCTAATTCAGAGACCAAAGCCCAAGTCCACAGTTCTATCCAAAAGCCTAGTGTACTGATAGGCTAAAGCTAAAGCCCAGTTCATTCCCAAAGAATTCAAAGGCCCAAAGCACTTCATTATCACACAAGCCCATAGTCCAAAACAGAAGCTTAATTATAACCCATTGGTACCCAAAGTCCATTGGTACCCAAAGCCCAACAATAGCAATTTAGAATCCAAAATAGCTAGAAACTCCAAAACACACCCAGTCTCTGTGGATCGACCCGTACTTGCACGAGCTACAACTGACGACCGTGCACTTGCGGTATTATTGTAGGCCCGCGTTTTCATTTCGCTTCATTTATACACATCTCCGGGTCCACCAACAGACCCGATATTCTAGTCTGGGCGAGATTCGAGGTGTCAAATATATCATATTGGATGAAACTGCAACCTATCACTTAACTCAGGTTGTAAGATTACCATATACAAACCCGATATTCTGGTCCGGGTGAGGTTTGAGGTGTTAAATATATCAGATTGGATGAAACCGCAATCTATCACTTAACTCTGTTTGCAAGATTATGATATACAGACCCGATTTTCTTGTTCCGATAAGGTTTGAGGTGTCAAATCTATCAGATTGGATGAAACTCCAACCTAGCTATCACTTAACTCAGGTTGCTAGATTACCATATACAGACCCGATGTTCTGGTCCGGGCGAGGTTGGAGGTGTCAAATATATCAGATTGGATGAAACTACAACCTATTACTTCACTCAGGTTGCAAGATTACCATATACAAGACCGATGTTCTGGTCTGAGCAAGGTTCGAGAGGTCAAATATGTCAGACTGGATGAAACTACAACCTATCACTTAACTCAGGTTGCAAGATTACCATATATAGACCTGATGTTCTGGTCCGGGCGAGGTTCGAGGTATCAAATATATCAGATCGGATGAAACTGCAACCTATCACTTAACTCATGTTGCAAGATTACCATATACAGACCCGCTGTTCTAGTATGGGCGAGGTTTGAGGTGTCAAATATATCATATCGGATGAAA
>NW_020618825.1:2582239-2590942 GCF_003573695.1 Papaver somniferum
AACCTTTGGGTTCAAATACATTAGGCTTTTCTGCCCCGACCTTCATGAATGATGTTTCTTCTAGTATTCCATATACATGTGATGAGGCTACTGATTTAGATATTGTGCAGTTATCCTGTGAAGAGCATGACTTAGGTAATGTTGAATCTTCTGTTGACACTAATGATCCTATGCATGAAAATATAGTTGATGTGTCTGATTCCATACTTAAGCCACAATATATTGCTTCTTTTGATGTTAATTTGGATATTTCGGATAACCATGATTCTGAATTTGGACTTGTGAAATTGTGTTGTGATGATGAGCATGCTACACAACTTGATTATGATTTAGAAAATGCTGATGTGACTGATAATATTGGTACTTTTGATCTCATGTATGTGAGAAACTTAGATGTCACCTTCTTGCCTAAGTCACAGATTGAGATTATTCCACCCAACCTAGATTTGGTTTGTAACAAAAATTTTAAACCAACTTTTCTGAAGATTCCCAACCTAGGATTGGAACTGTGTGCCTCTCAAGTCCTCTTGGACTATTTTGCATCTAAATACAATACTTTTAAGGAGCCACAGTTGGAATGTGCATGTTTGTCCATCCCAAAAAAAGTCCATTTTCAGTTAGACCTTGTGAATCCTGCACCCCTAAAATTGTTAGATTTTGTGCTTAAAAGTAAACCTGTTGAAAAATTTAGGTTTAGGGGTGATTCATCCGGTTTTTCACTCTCGCTCTCATTTCAGTCCAATTTTAGTGTTTTGAAACTGTCTATGTTTCAACACTTTGTCTTTTGGGTTGATCCTCAACTCTTTAGATTGTTAGTGTATGGTGAATTTTTTATATATAATCCAGTAGATAAAATTTCTTAAAAACCTTTTTGTTCCTTTTGTATATATTTTGCTAATCCAATATGATCTCGGCTGACATATGTTGGATTCTTGTCTTGAATAACGAAGTTCTAATATTGCTTTCGCCGAAATCGGGTATTCTCTTTCCTTTTTCTCTACTCAACATGATCCTCTTCATATGTTGTATTATAATTTTGTTCATATTTTGAAACATTGAGGACAATGTTTAGTTTAGGTTAGGGGGTGAAAAGTAGATACTTTGATAATATGCCATAATTGAAAACAAGAACTCCTTCTTTTTGAAAAAAATGAAAAAATCAAAATAAAAAAATAAAAAATTGAAAAAAAAACATAAAAATGGAGCTCATTTACCTTGAAATGTTGACTCTTGTGCAAATATGTAATTATTAGGAGTCTTAGTCTAGATATTTAGGCACCCTGATTCTAGCACAATTCACATAGTGATAAGAAATTTGCACGCGCACGATCTACCAATACATGTATAGCCTCGATCTTCAAGGTGTTTGATAGGAAGTCACGATTGCCAATCACTTTAGAATACTGAACGAAACTTGACTAGCTTGTTCTTTGGTTGGTTGGGATAGAAGGTGGAGGTTACATTAAGAAAGACAACCATCGAATTTAACTGGGTGCATCAAAAAGGGCTACCTCTTGCAAAGTGTCATGTAATTTTTTGTTTCTTTTTGTTATGTATCAAAAGAGCTACCATATGCAAAAATCAATTTCAAGTTCTTGTTAAAAAAAAAAAAAAAAAAAAATATCAAGTATTTTTCAATTCCATCCTCTCTTGTTCCAAAAATAAAAGAGAGTAGTCAATGTAAATAAGAGTCATGTAAATAGTCATCTTTTGTGTTTTATTGTAATAAGCAAGGAAGGGTGTATGCCATTGATGTACAACGCGAGTGATTGTGAAATACCTCCTACTCATTCACAATTCTCGTAAAGTCCGGACAGCTAGCTAGATTTCGACCTTGGTTCTTAGCCTGAGAAACTATCTCTTGGTGATTAGTAGTCATAACTTCAGATCTTTCTTTACACATGTGTAGATACACTTTACACTCTTATCACATGTCTTTTTTTTTGTTATCAGTGCTAGGATTGTGCCTTTGATAGCTAGATTGACATCTCCATTTTGCTGTGAGCTTAACTGACTTGCACATGTCACATTTGATGGAATCTGAGCTTATATTTTGACCTAGAACTTTGTAGGTACGTTCTAAGCAAACCTTCACGAGACTTCAACTCGTCCACTAGGGACACTTAGTGGTTTAAAAGGCTTAGTGCATACGCTAAATGCATTCGAGAGACCAGCGACAGTGGTATAGTTAGGATTTCCTTAGTTTTGTTTTACTTGAGGACAAGTAAAATTCAGGTTTGGGGGTATTTGATGAGTGCCAAATATTGTATATATTTATCCCTTTTTGTTGGCATTTAACTCATCTTTTGTGCAGTAATTCTACATTTTATCCCATATTCTGTATTTTCATTGTTTTCAAGAATAAATATTTTTCTTACTTAATTTTGCATTTTTAGGTAATAAATAAAGTATGGATAACTTGCGGAGCGGAAAAGAGCTGAAGAGTGGTGAAAAGCCGGAAGAAATTACGCAAGAAAGCCGCAAAGAATGGAGCGCACGTCCAAAAAGCTAGGAATGGGCTCAAGAAGGAAGAATTGTTCTTGAAGAAGATATGGGCTTGGCATACCCAAGGCCCAAAACCCTTACCCAAACCCATTTTCTATAACCAAAACCGCCTCCATCTTCAGCCGTCGGATTGGATCCATCTCATCATCCGATGGTCGCTCCTTCATCGCGCATCAAAATCTGAAGCTCCTATCAAACACCATAGTGCCTAAATTCCAAGCCTTCAGATTAGATTGTAGTTGAATCCAACGATCGCTTCTTTTCCTGCGCATCAAATCTCGATACTTCCGCTTAACACTTCAACACCTAACCCCATCTAGAGCCGTTAACTTCGTTGTATCAAGACATCTGACGGTAGCTACCAGCCTCTTCAGGCGGAGCCGTCCGATTCACCTACCAGCTTCGGTTCCAATGGCTCAGCTTCGCCAACATCTAACCTCGATGATCCCGCTACACACCATAGGTACCCAATACCTATACCCAAAAACCAAACAAACCCTAACCTATTTTCTATCGGGCTCCTTCTTCTTCCTCCCCTCTTCTTCACTGCAAACCCCATGACCACCACCTGCTCCGCCACCCACTCCATCTGCCACCACCACCAGCTCAATACGAGCTCTCAAATCACTCAACAACCCTAACCCACATCATTACTTCCCCTTTCACCAACTCTATGTCCTCCTAATCACTCAATTTCACGCCTCTCCCATGTCAGGAACCCTAGAGGTGAAATTGACAAATTAGGTGAAATAGAGTTGCAATTGGAGGCGTGGATAACATCAGGAGAACAATTAGAGGCGTGGGTCGAAGTCAGAAGCAATCATCAGTGATTAGGTAAAACTAATTCCAATTTTTCACCAAACCCTAATTACACTGTTTTGGGGCTTTTGGGGACTTCTCTTGTAAACTATAAATTGGAACTGTGGGTTTGTGTGTGAGGTTTTATGCTGGACTAGCCAGTGTCCAGGACTGTGAAGTTCTGTTAATGTTCAATTTCAATTTCAATTTCTGTTTGTTTTTAATTTTGATTTTATGTCTTTTAATTTCTGTATGTTTTTAAGTTCAATTTAATTTTTGATTGATCATGTTTAGTGCAATTTCAATGTTTAACTGTGAATCCCTGTTAGTGCTTTAGTATGAATCATTGTTAGGTTAATTTTAGTGGTGCAATGTATTTAAGCTTGTTTAAATCACTTTTAGTGTCAACTGTTTAGGTTTAGTTTTGTGTTTAATCATGTTTTGTTCACTGTTAGTGGTAGAAGTTTAGCTTTGAGGCATTGTATTGATTGAGCAGTGGGGAGAAACTAGTGCTCACTAGTGACTGTGAGCAAACTAGTTCTCTTCCCACTCTAGTAGTATGCCTAGAGCCACTGCCTTGGCCTTGCATTGTCACCACTGTTAGCTTCTCATCTTCACTGCCCTTGGCTTAGGCCTTGGTATGTAACTGTTTCCAGTCGCTGTCATCACCTAGTAGTTTCTTTGATTTTTTTTTAGTTTACTTGTTCATTGTCTCACATTTTGTCACTTTCATTGTCACCTTAACTTTTACTTTGTTCCACTCTGTTTTGCTTTTGTTTTCTGTTTAGTCTCATTGTTTAGTTTCACTTCCATTCTGTTTAGTTTCATTGTTTTGCTTTTGTTTAATTTCACTTTGTTCCATTCTGTTTAGTTTCATTGATCTGTTTACTTTTGTTCTGTTTAGTTCATTTTGTTCATAGTTACTGTTTACTTTTGATTCTGTTCACTGTCCAAATTCAATTCTATTTTCTGTCACAAAAGCCCACTGTAAATTCTTAAGGTTATAGCCAAAGGCTAAAAGCCCAAGTCACTTCAGGCCCAGTCCAGTTCATTGTTTGAGCCTGAGCCCAAGTTCACAGTTAACCAAAGCCCAGGTGAAAGGCTAAAAGCCCAGCTCAACCCAAGGCTCAAATCACATCACAAGCCCAGTCCAATTCAGTCAACTGTGGGCTTAATCAAAAGCCTAATTCAGAGACCAAAGCCCAAGTCCACAGTTCTATCCAAAAGCCTAGTGTACTGATAGGCTAAAGCTAAAGCCCAGTTCATTCCCAAAGAATTCAAAGGCCCAAAGCACTTCATTATCACACAAGCCCATAGTCCAAAACAGAAGCTTAATTATAACCCATTGGTACCCAAAGTCCATTGGTACCCAAAGCCCAACAATAGCAATTTAGAATCCAAAATAGCTAGAAACTCCAAAACACACCCAGTCTCTGTGGATCGACCCGTACTTGCACGAGCTACAACTGACGACCGTGCACTTGCGGTATTATTGTAGGCCCGCGTTTTCATTTCGCTTCATTTATACACATCTCCGGGTCCACCAACAGACCCGATATTCTAGTCTGGGCGAGATTCGAGGTGTCAAATATATCATATTGGATGAAACTGCAACCTATCACTTAACTCAGGTTGTAAGATTACCATATACAAACCCGATATTCTGGTCCGGGTGAGGTTTGAGGTGTTAAATATATCAGATTGGATGAAACCGCAATCTATCACTTAACTCTGTTTGCAAGATTATGATATACAGACCCGATTTTCTTGTTCCGATAAGGTTTGAGGTGTCAAATCTATCAGATTGGATGAAACTCCAACCTAGCTATCACTTAACTCAGGTTGCTAGATTACCATATACAGACCCGATGTTCTGGTCCGGGCGAGGTTGGAGGTGTCAAATATATCAGATTGGATGAAACTACAACCTATTACTTCACTCAGGTTGCAAGATTACCATATACAAGACCGATGTTCTGGTCTGAGCAAGGTTCGAGAGGTCAAATATGTCAGACTGGATGAAACTACAACCTATCACTTAACTCAGGTTGCAAGATTACCATATATAGACCTGATGTTCTGGTCCGGGCGAGGTTCGAGGTATCAAATATATCAGATCGGATGAAACTGCAACCTATCACTTAACTCATGTTGCAAGATTACCATATACAGACCCGCTGTTCTAGTATGGGCGAGGTTTGAGGTGTCAAATATATCATATCGGATGAAACTGCATCCTATCACTTAACTCAGGTTGCAAGATTACCATATACATACCCGATGTACTGGTCCAAGCGAGGTTCAAAGTGTCAAATATATCAGATTGGATGAAACTTCAACCTATCACTTAACTCAGGTTGCAAGATTACCATTTACAGACCCGATGTTCTTTTCCGGACGATGTTCGAGGTGTCAAATATATCAGATTGGATGAAACTGCAACCTTTCACTTAACTCAGGTTGCAAGATTATCATACACATACCCGATCTTCTGGTCCGGGCGAGGTTCGAGGTGTCAAATATATCAGATTGGATGAATCTGCAACCTATCACTTAACTCAGGTTGATAGATTACCATTTACAGACCCGATGTTCTCTTCCGGGCGATGTTCGAAGTGTCAAATACATCATATTGGATGAAACCGCAACCTATCACTTAACTCATGTAGCAAGATTACCATATACAGTCCCGATGTTCTGGTCCGGGCGAGGTTCTAGGTGTCAAATATATCAGATTGGATGAAACTACAATCTATCACTTAATTCTGTTTGCAATATTACGATATACAGACCCGATTTTCTTGTTCCGATAAGGTTTGAGGTGTCAAATATATCAGATTGGATGAAACTGCAACCTATCACTTAACTCAGGTTCCTATATTACCATATACAGACACCCGATGTTCTGGTCCGGGCGAGGTTCTAGGTGTCAAATATATCAGATTGGATGTAACTTCAACCTATCACTTAACTCAGGTAGCAAGATTACCATATACAGACCCGATGTTCTGGTCCGGGCGAGGTCTAGGTGTCAAATATATCAGATTGGATGAAACTGCAACCTATCATTTAACTCAGGTATCTAGATTACCATATACAGACACCCGATGATCTGGTCCGGGCGCGGTTCGAGGTGTCAAATATATCAGATTGGATGTAACTTCAACCTATCACTTAAATCAGGTTGCAGCATTACCATATATACAGACCCGATGTTTTGGTCCGAGAGAGGTTAGAGGTGTCAAATATATCAGATTGGATGAAACTACAACCTATCACTTAACTCAGGTTGCAAGATTACCATATACAGACCCGATGTTCTGGCCCGGGCGAGGTTCGAGGTGTCAAATATATCAGATTAGATGAAACTGCAACCTATCACTTAACTCAGGCTGCAAGATTACCATATACAGACCCGACGTTCTGGTCCGGGCGAGGTTCGAGGTGTCAAATATATCATATTGGATGAAACTGCAACCTATCACTTAACTCAGGTTGCAAGATTACCATATACAAACCCGATATTCTGGTCCGGGTGAGGTTCGAGGTGTTAAATATATCAGATTGGATGAAACTGCAACTTATTACTTAACTCTAGTTGCAAGATTACCATATACAGACTCGATGTTCTCGCCCGAGCGAGGTTCGAGGTGTCAAATATATCAGATTTGAAAAAACTGCAACCTATCACTTAACTCAGGTATCAAGATTACCATATACAGACCCGATATTCTGGTCCGGGTGAGGTTCGAGGTGTCAAATATATCAGATCGGATGAAACTGCAACCTATCACTTAACTCAGGTAGCAAGATTACCATATACAGACCCGATGTTCTGGTCCGGGCGAGGTTCGAGGTGTCAAATATATCATATTGGATGGAAATGCAAGCTATCACTTAACTTTTGTTGCAAGATTACCATATACAGACCCGATTTCTGGTCCGGGCGATGTTCGAGGTGTCAAATATATCAGATTTGATGAAACCGCAACCTATCACTTAACTCAGGTTGCAAGATTACCATATACAGACCTGATTTCTAGTCCGGGCGAGGTTCGAGGTATCAAATATATCAGATTGGATAAAACTGCAACCTATCACTTAACACAGGTTGCAAGATTACCATATACAGACCCGGTGTATTAGTATGGGCGAGGTTCGAGGTGTCAAATATATCATATTTGATGAAACTGCAACCTATCACTTAACTCAGGTAGCAAGATTACCATATACATACCCGATGTTCTGGTCCGGGCGAGGTTCTAGGTGTCAAATATATCAGATTGGATGAAACTGCAATCTATCACTTAAGTCTGTTTGCAAAATTACGATATACAGACCCGATTTTCTGGTTCCGATAAGGTTTGAGGTGTCAAATATATCAGATTAGATGAAACTGCAACTTATTACTTAACTCTAGTTGCAAGATTACCATATACAGACTCGATGTTCTCGCCCGAGCGAGGTTCGAGGTGTCAAATATATCATATTTGATGAAACTGCAACCTATCACTTAACTCAGGTAGCAAGATTACCATATACAGACCCGATATTCTGGTCCGGGTGAGGTTCGAGGTGTCAAATATATCATATCGGATGAAACTGCAACCTATCACTTAACTCAGGTAGCAAGATTACCATATATACAGACCCGATGTTCTGGTCCGGGCGAGGTTCGAGGTGTCAAATATATCATATTGGATGGAACTGCAAGCTATCACTTAACTTTTGTTGCAAGATTACCATCTACAGTCCCGATGTTCTGCTCCAGGCGAGGTTCGAGGTGTCAAATATATCAGATTGGATGAAACTTCAACCTATCACTTAACTCAGGTTGCAAGATTACCATATACAGACCCGCTGTTCTAGTATGGGCGAGGTTCGAGGTATCAAATATATCAGATCGGATGAAACTGCAACCTATCACTTAACTCATGTTGCAAGATTACCATATACAGACCCGCTGTTCTAGTATGGGCGAGGTTTGAGGTGTCAAATATATCATATCGGATGAAACTGCATCCTATCACTTAACTCAGGTTGCAAGATTACCATATACATACCCGATGTACTGGTCCAAGCGAGGTTCAAAGTGTCAAATATATCAGATTGGATGAAACTTCAACCTATCACTTAACTCAGGTTGCAAGATTACCATTTACAGACCCGATGTTCTTTTCCGGACGATGTTCGAGGTGTCAAATATATCAGATTGGATGAAACTGCAACCTTTCACTTAACTCAGGTTGCAAGATTATCATACACATACCCGATCTTCTGGTCCGGGCGAGGTTCGAGGTGTCAAATATATCAGATTGGATGAATCTGCAACCTATCACTTAACTCAGGTTGATAGATTACCATTTACAGACCCGATGTTCTCTTCCGGGCGATGTTCGA
>NW_020618825.1:2590952-2594481 GCF_003573695.1 Papaver somniferum
CGAGGTTCGAGGTATCAAATATATCAGATTGGATGAAACTGCAACCTATCACTTAACTCAGGTTGCAAGATTACCATATACAGACCCGGTGTTCTAGTATGGGAGAGGTTCGAGGTGTCAAATATATCAGATTTGATGAAACTGCAACCTATCACTTAACTCAGGTAGCAATATTACCATATACAGACCCGATGTTCTGGTCCGGGCGAGGTTCTAGGTGTCAAATATATCAGATTGGATGAAACTGCAACCTATCACTTAAATCAGGTAGCTAGATTACCATATACAGACACCCGATGTTCTGGTCCGGGCGAGGTTCGAGGTGTCAAATATATCAGATTGGTTGAAACTTCAACCTAACACTTAACTCAGGTTGCAACATTACCATATACAGACCCGATGTTTTGGTCCGAGCGAGGTTCAAGGTGTCAAATATATCAGATTGGATGAAACTGCAACCTATCACTTAACTCAGGTTGCAAGATTACCATATACAGACCCGATGTTCTGGTCCGGGCGAGGTTCGAGGTGTCAAATATATCAGATTGGATGAAACTGTAACCTATCACTTAACTCTGGTTGCAAGATTACCGTATACAGACCCGATATTCTGGTCTGGGCGAGATTCGAGGTGTCAAATATATCATATTGGATGAAACCCCAACCTATCACTTAACTCAGGTTGTAAGATTACCATATACAAACCCGATATTCTGGTCCGGGTGAGGTTCGAGGTGTTAAATATATCAGATTGGATGAAACTGCAATCTATCACTTAACTCTGTTTGCAAGATTACGATATACAAACCCGATTTTCTTGTTCCGATAAGGTTTGAGGTGTCAAATATATCAGATTGGATGAAACTACAACCTATCACTTAACTCAGGTTGCTATATTACCATATACAGACACCCGATGTTCTAGTCCGGGCGAGGTTCGAGGTGTCAAATATATCAGATTGGATGTAACTTCAACCTATCACTTAACTCAGGTAGCAAGATTACCATATACAGACCCGATGTTCTGGTCCGGGCGAGGTTCTAGGTGTCAAATATATCAGATTGGATGAAACTGCAACCTATCACTTAACTCAGGTAGCTAGATTACCATATACAGACACCCGATGTTCTGGTCCGGGCGCGGTTCGAGGTGTCAAATATATCAGATTGGATGTAACTTCAACCTATCACTTAACTCAGGTTGCAGCATTACCATATACAGACCCGATGTTCTGGTCCGGGCGAGGTTCGAGGTGTCAAATATATCAGATTAGATGAAACTGCAACCTATCACTTAACTCAGGTTGCAAGATTACCATATACAGACCCGACGTTCTGTTCCGGGCGAGGTTCGAGGTGTCAAATATATCATATTGGATGAAACTGCAACCTATCACTTAACTCAGGTTGCAAGATTACCATATACAAACCCGATATTCTGGTCCAGGTGAGGTTCGAGGTGTTAAATATATCATATTTGATGAAACTGCAATCTATCACTTAACTCTATTTACAAGATTACGATATACAGACCCGATTTCTGGTTCCGATAAGGTTTGAGGTGTCAAATATATCAGATTGGATGAAACTGCAACTTATTACTTAACTCTAGTTGCAAGATTACCATATACAGACTCGATGTTCTCGCCCGAGCGAGGTTCGAGGTGTCAAATATATCATATTTGAATAAACTGCAACCTATCACTTAACTCATGTAGCAAGATTACCATATACAGACCCGATATTCTGGTCCGGGTGAGGTTCGAGGTGTCAAATATATCAGATCGGATGAAACTGCAACCTATCACTTAACTCAGGTAGCAAGATTACCATATACAGACCCGATGTTCTGGTCCGGGCGAGGTTCGAGGTGTCAAATATATCATATTGGATGGAAATGCAAGATATCACTTAACTTTTGTTGCAAGATTACCATATACAAACCCGATTTCTGGTCCGGGCGATGTTCGAGGTGTCAAATATATCAGATTTGATGAAACTGCAACCTATCACTTAACTCAGGTTGCAAGATTACCATATACAGACCTGATTTCTGGTCCGGGCGAGGTTCGAGGTATCAAATATATCAGATTGGATGAAACTGCAACCTATCACTTAACTCAGGTTGCAAGATTACCATATACAGACCCGGTGTTTTAGTATGGGCGAGGTTGGAGGTGTCAAATATATCATATTTGATGAAACTGCAACCTATCACTTAACTCAAGTAGCAAGATTACCATATACAGACCCGATGTTCTGGTCCGGGCGAGGTTCTAGGTGTCAAATATATCAGATTGGATGAAACTGCAATCTATCACTTAACTCTGTTTGCAAGATTACGATATACAGACCCGATTTTCTGGTTCCGATAAGGTTTGAGGTGTCAAATATATCAGATTAGATGAAACTGCAACTTATTACTTAACTCTAGTTGCAAGATTACCATATACAGACTCGATGTTCTCGCCCGAGCGAGGTTCGAGGTGTCAAATATATCAGATTGGATGAAACTGCAATCTATCACTTAACTCTATTTGCAAGATTACGATATACAGACCCGATTTTCTGGTTCCGATAAGGTTTGAGGTGTCAAATATATCAGATTGGATGAAACTGCAACTTATTACTTAACTCTAGTTGCAAGATTACCATATACAGACTCGATGTTCTCGCCCGAGCGAGGTTCGAGGTGTCAAATATATCAGATTTGAATAAACTGCAACCTATCACTTAACTCATGTAGCAAGATTACCATATACAGACCTGATATTCTGGTCCGGGTGAGGTTCGAGGTGTCAAATATATCAGATCGTATGAAACTGCAACCTATCACTTAAATCAGGTAGCAAGATTACCATATACAGACCCGATGTTCTGGTCCGGGCGAGGTTCGAGGTGTCAAATATATTATATTGGATGGAAATGCAAGCTATCACTTAACTTTTGTTGCAAGATTACCATATACAGACCCGATTTCTGGTCCGGGCGATGTTCGAGGTGTCAAATATATCAGATTTGATGAAACTGCAACCTATCACTTAACTCAGGTTGCAAGATTACCATATACAGACCTGATTTCTGGTCCGGGCGAGGTTCGAGGTATCAAATATATCAGATTGGATGAAACTGCAACCTATCACTTAACTCAGGTTGCAAGATTACCATATACAGACCCGGTGTTTTAGTATGGGCGAGGTTGGAGGTGTCAAATATATCATATTTGATGAAACTACAACCTATCACTTAACTCAAGTAGCAAGATTACCATATACAGACCCGATGTTCTGGTCCGGGCGAGGTTCTAGGTGTCAAATATATCAGATTGGATGAAACTGCAATCTATCACTTAACTCTGTTTGCAAGATTACGATATACATACCCGATTTTCTGGTTCCGATAAGGTTTGAGGTGTCAAATATATCAGATTAGATGAAACTGCAACTTATTACTTAACTCTAGTTGCAAGATTACCATATACAGACTCGATGTTCTCGCCCGAGCGAGGTTCGAGGTGTCAAATATATCA
>NW_020618825.1:2594691-2600310 GCF_003573695.1 Papaver somniferum
TATATCAGATTTGATGAAACTGCAACCTATCACTTAACTCAGGTTGCAAGATTACCATATACAGACCTGATTTCTGGTCCGGGCGAGGTTCGAGGAATCAAATATATCAGATTGGATGAAACTGCAACCTATCACTTGACTCAGGTTGCAAGATTACCATATACAGACCCGGTGTTTTAGTATGGGCGAGGTTCGAGGTGTCAAATATATAATATTTGATGAAACTGCAACCTATCACTTAACTCAGGTAGCAAGATTACCATATACATACCCGATGTTCTGGTCCGGGCGAGGTTCTAGGTGTCAAATATATCAGATTGGATGAAACTGCAATCTATCACTTAACTCTGTTTGCAAGATTACGATATACATACCCGATTTTCTGGTTCCGATAAGGTTTGAGGTGTCAAATATATCAGATTAGATGAAACTGCAACTTATTACTTAACTCTAGTTACAATATTACCATATACAAACTCGATGTTCTCGCCCGAGCGAGGTTCGAGGTGTTAAATATATCAGATTTGATGAAACTGCAACCTATCACTTAACTCAGGTAGCAAGATTACCATATACAGACCCGATATTCTGGTCCGGGTGAGGTTCGAGGTGTCAAATATATCAGATCGGATGAAACTGCAACCTATCACTTAACTCAGGTAGCAAGATTACCATATATACAGACCCGATGTTCTGGTCCGGGCGAGGTTCGAGGTGTCAAATATATCATATTGGATGGAACTGCAAGCTATCACTTAACTTTTGTTGCAAGATTACCATCTACAGTCCCGATGTTCTGCTCCAGGCGAGGTTCGAGGTGTCAAATATATCAGATTGGATGAAACTTCAACCTATCACTTAACTCAGGTTGCAAGATTACCATATACAGACCCGCTGTTCTAGTATGGGCGAGGTTCGAGGTATCAAATATATCAGATCGGATGAAACTGCAACCTATCACTTAACTCATGTTGCAAGATTACCATATACAGACCCGCTGTTCTAGTATGGGCGAGGTTTGAGGTGTCAAATATATCATATCGGATGAAACTGCATCCTATCACTTAACTCAGGTTGCAAGATTACCATATACATACCCGATGTTCTGGTCCAAGCGAGGTTCAAAGTGTCAAATATATCAGATTGGATGAAACTTCAACCTATCACTTAACTCAGGTTGCAAGATTACCATTTACAGACCCGATGTTCTTTTACGGACGATGTTCGAGGTGTCAAATATATCAGATTGGATGAAACTGCAACCTTTCACTTAACTCAGGTTGCAAGATTATCATACACATACCCGATCTTCTGGTCCGGGCGAGGTTCGAGGTGTCAAATATATCAGATTGGATGAATCTGCAACCTATCACTTAACTCAGGTTGATAGATTACCATTTACAGACCCGATGTTCTCTTCCGGGCGATGTTCGAGGTGTCAAATACATCATATTGGATGAAACTGCAACCTTTCACTTAACTCAGGTTGCAAGATTACCATATACAGACCCGATTTCTGGTCCGGGCGATGTTCGAGGTGTCAAATATATCAGATTTGATGAAACTGTAACCTATCACTTAACTCAGGTTGCAAGATTACCATATACAGACCCGATTTCTGGTCCGGTCGAGGTTCGAGGTATCAAATATATCAGATTGGATGAAACTGCAACCTATCACTTAACTCAGGTTGCAAGATTACCATATACAGACCCGGTGTTCTAGTATGGGAGAGGTTCGAGGTGTCAAATATATCAGATTTGATAAAACTGCAACCTATCACTTAACTCAGGTAGCAATATTACCATATACAGACCCGATGTTCTGGTCCGGGCGAGGTTCTAGGTGTCAAATATATCAGATTGGATGAAACTGCAACCTATCACTTAAATCAGGTAGCTAGATTACCATATACAGACACCCGATGTTCTGGTCCGGGCGAGGTTCGAGGTGTCAAATATATCAGATTGGTTGAAACTTCAACCTAACACTTAACTCAGGTTGCAACATTACCATATACAGACCCGATGTTTTGGTCCGAGCGAGGTTCAAGGTGTCAAATATATCAGATTGGATGAAACTGCAACCTATCACTTAACTCAGGTTGCAAGATTACCATATACAGACCCGATGTTCTGGTCCGGGCGAGGTTCGAGGTGTCAAATATATCAGATTGGATGAAACTGTAACCTATCACTTAACTCTGGTTGCAAGATTACCGTATACAGACCCGATATTCTGGTCTGGGCGAGATTCGAGGTGTCAAATATATCATATTGGATGAAACCCCAACCTATCACTTAACTCAGGTTGTAAGATTACCATATACAAACCCGATATTCTGGTCCGGGTGAGGTTCGAGGTGTTAAATATATCAGATTGGATGAAACTGCAATCTATCACTTAACTCTGTTTGCAAGATTACGATATACAAACCCGATTTTCTTGTTCCGATAAGGTTTGAGGTGTCAAATATATCAGATTGGATGAAACTACAACCTATCACTTAACTCAGGTTGCTATATTACCATATACAGACACCCGATGTTCTAGTCCGGGCGAGGTTCGAGGTGTCAAATATATCAGATTGGATGTAACTTCAACCTATCACTTAACTCAGGTAGCAAGATTACCATATACAGACCCGATGTTCTGGTCCGGGCGAGGTTCTAGGTGTCAAATATATCAGATTGGATGAAACTGCAACCTATCACTTAACTCAGGTAGCTAGATTACCATATACAGACACCCGATGTTCTGGTCCGGGCGCGGTTCGAGGTGTCAAATATATCAGATTGGATGTAACTTCAACCTATCACTTAACTCAGGTTGCAGCATTACCATATACAGACCCGATGTTCTGGTCCGGGCGAGGTTCGAGGTGTCAAATATATCAGATTAGATGAAACTGCAACCTATCACTTAACTCAGGTTGCAAGATTACCATATACAGACCCGACGTTCTGTTCCGGGCGAGGTTCGAGGTGTCAAATATATCATATTGGATGAAACTGCAACCTATCACTTAACTCAGGTTGCAAGATTACCATATACAAACCCGATATTCTGGTCCAGGTGAGGTTCGAGGTGTTAAATATATCATATTGGATGAAACTGCAATCTATCACTTAACTCTATTTACAAGATTACGATATACAGACCCGATTTCTGGTTCCGATAAGGTTTGAGGTGTCAAATATATCAGATTGGATGAAACTGCAACTTATTACTTAACTCTAGTTGCAAGATTACCATATACAGACTCGATGTTCTCGCCCGAGCGAGGTTCGAGGTGTCAAATATATCAGATTTGAATAAACTGCAACCTATCACTTAACTCATGTAGCAAGATTACCATATACAGACCTGATATTCTGGTCCGGGTGAGGTTCGAGGTGTCAAATATATCAGATCGTATGAAACTGCAACCTATCACTTAAATCAGGTAGCAAGATTACCATATACAGACCCGATGTTCTGGTCCGGGCGAGGTTCGAGGTGTCAAATATATTATATTGGATGGAAATGCAAGCTATCACTTAACTTTTGTTGCAAGATTACCATATACAGACCCGATTTCTGGTCCGGGCGATGTTCGAGGTGTCAAATATATCAGATTTGATGAAACTGCAACCTATCACTTAACTCAGGTTGCAAGATTACCATATACAGACCTGATTTCTGGTCCGGGCGAGGTTCGAGGTATCAAATATATCAGATTGGATGAAACTGCAACCTATCACTTAACTCAGGTTGCAAGATTACCATATACAGACCCGGTGTTTTAGTATGGGCGAGGTTGGAGGTGTCAAATATATCATATTTGATGAAACTGCAACCTATCACTTAACTCAAGTAGCAAGATTACCATATACAGACCCGATGTTCTGGTCCGGGCGAGGTTCTAGGTGTCAAATATATCAGATTGGATGAAACTGCAATCTATCACTTAACTCTGTTTGCAAGATTACGATATACAGACCCGATTTTCTGGTTCCGATAAGGTTTGAGGTGTCAAATATATCAGATTAGATGAAACTGCAACTTATTACTTAACTCTAGTTGCAAGATTAGCATATACAGACTCGATGTTCTCGCCCGAGCGAGGTTCGAGGTGTCAAATATATCATATTTGATGAAACTGCAACCTATCACTTAACTCAGGTAGCAAGATTACCATATACAGACCCGATATTCTGGTCCGGGTGAGGTTCGAGGTGTCAAATATATCATATCGGATGAAACTGCAACCTATCACTTAACTCAGGTAGCAAGATTACCATATATACAGACCCGATGTTCTGGTCCGGGCGAGGTTCGAGGTGTCAAATATATCATATTGGATGGAACTGCAAGCTATCACTTAACTTTTGTTGCAAGATTACCATCTACAGTCCCGATGTTCTGCTCCAGGCGAGGTTCGAGGTGTCAAATATATCAGATTGGATGAAACTTCAACCTATCACTTAACTCAGGTTGCAACATTACCATATACAGACCCGATGTTTTGGTCTGAGCGAGGTTCGAGGTGTCAAGTATATCAGATTGGATGAAACTGCAACCTATCACTTAACTCAGGTTGCAAGATTACCATATACAGACTCGATGTTCTGGTCCGGGCGAGGTTCGAGGTGTCAAATATATTAGATCGGATGAAACTGCAACTATCACTTAACTCAGGTACCAATATTACCATATACAGACCCGATGTTCTGGTCCGGGCGAAGTTCTAGGTGTCAAATATATCAGATTGGATGAAACTGCAACCTATCACTTAACTCAGGTTGCTAGATTACCATATACAGACACCCGATGTTCTGATCCGGGCGAGGTTCGAGGTGTCAAATATATCATATCGGATGAAACTGCAACCTATCACTTAACTCAGGTAGCAAGATTACCATATACAGACCCGATGTTCTGGTCCGGGCGAGGTTATAGGTGTCAAATATATCAGATTGGATGAAACTGCAACCTATCACTTAACTCAGGTTGCTAGATTACCATATACAGACACCCGGTATTCTGGTCCGGGCGAGGTTGAAGGTGTCAAATATATCATATTGGTTGAAACTTCAACCTATCACTTAACTCAGGTTGCAACATTACCATATACAGACCCGATGTTTTGGTCCGAGCGAGGTTCAAGGTGTCAAATATATCAGATTGGATGAAACTGCAGCCTATCACTTAACTCAGATTGCAAGATTACCATATACAGACCCGATGTTCTGGTCCGGGCGAGGTTCGAGGTGTCAAATATATCAGATTGGATGAAATTGCAACCTATCACTTAACTCTGGTTGCAAGATTACCGTATACAGACCCGATATTATGGTTCGGGCGAGGTTCGAGGTGTCAAATATATTATATTGGATGAAACTGCAACCTATCACTTAACTCAGGTTGCAAGATTACCATATACACACCCGATATTCTGGTCCGGGTGAGGTTCGAGGTGTTAAATATATTAGATTGGATGAAACTGCAATCTATCACTTAACTCTGTTTGCAAGATTACGATATGCAGACCCGATTTTTTGGTTCCAATAAGGTTTGAGGTGTCAAATATATCAGATTGGATGAAACTACAACTTATTACTTAACTCTAGTTGCAAG
>NW_020618825.1:2600320-2601472 GCF_003573695.1 Papaver somniferum
TCCGGGCGAGGTTCGAGGTGTCAAATATATCATATCGGATGAAACTGCAACCTATCACTTAACTCAGGTAGCAAGATTACCATATACAGACCCGATGTTCTGGTCCGGGCGAGGTTATAGGTGTCAAATATATCAGATTGGATGAAACTGCAACCTATCACTTAACTCAGGTTTCTAGATTACCATATACAGACACCCGATATTCTGGTCCGGGCGAGGTTGAAGGTGTCAAATATATCATATTGGTTGAAACTTCAACCTATCACTTAACTCAGGTTGCAACATTACCATATACAGACCCGATGTTTTGGTCCGAGCGAGGTTCAAGGTGTCAAATATATCAGATTGGATGAAACTGCAGCCTATCACTTAACTCAGATTGCAAGATTACCATATACAGACCCGATGTTCTGGTCCGGGCGAGGTTCGAGGTGTCAAATATATCAGATTGGATGAAATTGCAACCTATCACTTAACTCTGGTTGCAAGATTACCGTATACAGACCCGATATTATGGTTCGGGCGAGGTTCGAGGTGTCAAATATATTATATTGGATGAAACTGCAACCTATCACTTAACTCAGGTTGCAAGATTACCATATACACACCCGATATTCTGGTCCGGGTGAGGTTCGAGGTGTTAAATATATTAGATTGGATGAAACTGCAATCTATCACTTAACTCTGTTTGCAAGATTACGATATGCAGACCCGATTTTTTGGTTCCAATAAGGTTTGAGGTGTCAAATATATCAGATTGGATGAAACTACAACTTATTACTTAACTCTAGTTGCAAGATTACCATATACAAACTCGATGTTCTCTCCCAAGCGAGGTTCGAGGTGTCAAATATATCAGATTTGATGAAACTGCAACCTATCACTTAACTCAGGTAGCAAGATTACCATATACAGACCCAATATTTTGGTCCGGGTGAGGTTCGAGGTGTCAAATATATCAGATCGGATGAAACTGCAACCTATCACTTAACTCAGGTAGCAAGATTACCATATATACAGACCCGATGTTCTGGTCCGGGCGAGGTTCGAGGTGTCAAATATATCATATCGGATGAAACTGCAACCTATCACTTAACTCAGGTAGCAAGATTACCATATACAGACCCGATGTTCTGGTCCGGGCGAGGTTAT
>NW_020618825.1:2601593-2602878 GCF_003573695.1 Papaver somniferum
CCTATCACTTAACTCAGGTTGCAACATTACCATATACAAACCCGATGTTTTGGTCTGAGCGAGGTTCAAGGTGTCAAATATATCAGATTGGATGAAACTGCAACCTATCACTTAACTCAGGTTGCAAGATTACCATATACAGACCCGATGTTCTGGTCCGGGCGAGGTTCGAGGTGTCAAATATATCAGATTGGATGAAACTGCAACCTATCACTTAACTCTGGTTGCAAGATTACCGTATACAGACCCGATATTATGGTTCGGGCGAGGTTCGAGGTGTCAAATATATTATATTGGATGAAACTGCAACTTATCACTTAACTCAGGTTGCAAGATTACCATATACACACCCGATATTCTGGTCCGGGTGAGGTTCGAGGTGTTAAATATATTAGATTGGATGAAACTGCAATCTATCACTTAACTCTGTTTGCAAGATTACGATATGCAGACCCGATTTTTTGGTTCCAATAAGGTTTGAGGTGTCAAATATATCAGATTGGATGAAACTACAACTTATTACTTAACTCTAGTTGCAAGGTTACCATATACAGACTCGATGTTCTCGCCCAAGCGAGGTTCGAGGTGTCAAATATATCAGATCGGATGAAACTGCAACCTATCACTTAACTCAGGTAGCAAGATTACCATATACAGACCCGATGTTCTGGTCCGGACGAGGTTCTAGGTGTCAAATATATCAGATTGGATGAAACTGCAACCTATCACTTAACTCAGGTTGCTAGATTAACATATACAGACACCCGATGTCCTGGTCCGGGCGAGTTTCGAGGTGTCAAATATATCAGATTGGATGACACTTCAACCTATCACTTAACTCAGGTTGCAACATTACCATATACAGACCCGATGTTTTGGTCCGAGCGAGGTTCAAGGTGTCAAATATATAAGATTGGATGAAACTGCAACCTATCGCTTAACTAAGGTTGCAAGATTACCATATATAGACCCGATGTTCTGGTCCGGGCCAGGTTCGAGGTGTCAAATATATCAGTTTGGATGAAACTGCAACCTATCACTTAACTCAGGTAGCAAGATTATCATTTACAGAACCGATGTTCTCTTCCGGGCGATGTTCGAGGTGTCAAATACATCATATTGGATGAAACTGCAACCTTTCACTTAACTCAGGTTGCAAGATTACCATATACAGACCCGATTTCTGGTCCGGGCGATGTTCGAGGTGTCAAATATATCAGATTTGATGAAACTGCAACCTATCACTTAACTCAGGTTGCAAGATTACCATATACAGACCCGATTT
>NW_020618825.1:2602888-2610134 GCF_003573695.1 Papaver somniferum
TTCTCTTCCGGGCGATGTTCGAGGTGTCAAATACATCATATTGGATGAAACTGCAACCTTTCACTTAACTCAGGTTGCAAGATTACCATATATAGACCCGATTTCTGGTCCGGGCGATGTTCGAGGTGTCAAATATATCAGATTTGATGAAACTGCAACCTATCACTTAACTCAGGTTGCAAGATTACCATATACAGACCCGATTTCTGGTCCGGGCGAGGTTCGAGGTATCAAATATATCAGATTGGATGAAACTGCAACCCATCACTTAACTCAGGTTGCAAGATTACCATATACAGACCCGGTGTTCTAGTATAAGAGAGGTTCGAGGTGTCAAATATATCAGATTTGATGAAACTGCAACCTATCACTTAACTCAGGTAGCAAGATTACCATATACAGACCCGATGTTCTGGTCCGGGGGAGGTTCTAGGTGTCAAATATATTATTGGATGAAACTGCAACCTATCACTTAACTCAGGTAGCTAAATTACCATATACAAACACCCGATGTTCTGGTCCGGGCGTGGTTCGAGGTGTCAAATATATCAGATTGGTTGAAACTTCAACCTATCACTTAACTCAGGTTGCAACATTACCATATACAAACCCGATGTTTTGGTCTGAGCGAGGTTCAAGGTGTCAAATATATCAGATTGGATGAAACTGCAACCTATCACTTAACTCAGGTTGCAAGATTACCATATACAGACCCGATGTTCTGGTCCGGGCGAGGTTCGAGGTGTCAAATATATCAGATTGGATGAAACTGCAACCTATCACTTAACTCTGGTTGCAAGATTACCGTATACAGACCCGATATTCTGTTCTGGGCGAGATTCGAGGTGTCAAATATATCAGATTGGATGAAACTTCAATCTATCACTTAACTATGTTTGCAAGATTACAATATACAGACCCGATTTTCTTGTTCCGATAAGGTTTGAGGTGTCAAATATATCAGATTGGATGAAACTGCAACCTATCACTTAACTCAGGTTGCTAGATTACCATATACAGACACCCGATGTTCTGGTCCGGGCGAGGTTCGAGGTGTCAAATATATCAGATTTCATGAAACTACAACCTATCACTTAACTCAGGTAGCAAGATTACCATATACAGACCCGATGTTCTGGTCCGGGCGAGGGTCAAGGTGTCAAATATATCAGATTGGATGAAACTGCAACCTATCACTTAAATCAGGTAGCTAGATTACCATATACAGACACCCGATGTTCTGGTCCGGGCGCGGTTCGAGGTGTCAAATATATCATATTGGATGTAACTTCAACCTATCACTTAACTCAGGTTGCAGCATTACCATATACAGACCCGATGTTTTGGTCCGAGCGAGGTTCGAGGTGTCAAATATATCAGATTGGATGAAACTACCACCTATCACTTAACTCATGTTGAAAGATTACCATATACAGACCCGATGTTCTGGTCCGGGCGAGGTTCGAGGTGTCAAATATATCAGATTTCATGAAACTACAACCTATCACTTAACTCAGGTAGCAAGATTACCATATACAGACCCGATGTTCTGGTCCGGGCGAGGGTCAAGGTGTCAAATATATCAGATTGGATGAAACTGCAACCTATCACTTAAATCAGGTAGCTAGATTACCATATACAGACACCCGATGTTCTGGTCCGGGCGCGGTTCGAGGTGTCAAATATATCATATTGGATGTAACTTCAACCTATCACTTAACTCAGGTTGCAGCATTACCATATACAGACCCGATGTTTTGGTCCGAGCGAGGTTCGAGGTGTCAAATATATCAGATTGGATGAAACTACCACCTATCACTTAACTCATGTTGCAAGATTACCATATATAGACCCGATGTCCTGGTCTGGGCGAGGTTCGAGGTGTCAAATATATCATATTGGATGAAACTGCAACCTATCACTTAACTCAGGTTGCAAGATTACCATACAAACCCGATATTCGGGTCCGGGTGAGGTTCGAGGTGTTAAATATATCAGATTGGATGAAACTGCAATCTATCATTTAACTCTATTTGCAATATTACGATATACAGACCCGATTTTCTGGTTCCGATAAGGTTTGAGGTGTCAAATATATCAGATTGGATGAAACTGCAACTTATTACTTAACTCTAGTTGCAATATTACCATATACAGACTCGATGTTCTCGCCCGATTGAGGTTCGAGGTGTCAAATATATCAGATTTGAAAAAACTACAACCTATCACTTAACTCAGGTAGCAAGATTACCATATACAGACCCGATATTCTGGTCCGGGTGAGGTTCGAGGTGTCAAATATATCAGATCGGATGAAACTGCAACCTATTACTTAACTCAGGTAGCAAGATTACCATATACAGACCCGATGTTCTGGTCCGGGCGAGGTTCGAGGTGTCAAATATATCATATTGGATGGAACTGCAAGCTATCACTTAACATTTGTTGCAAAATTACCATATACCGACCCGATTTCTGGTCCGGGCGATGTTCGAGGTGTCAAATATATCATATTTGATGAAACTGCAACCTATCACTTAACTCAGGTTGCAAGATTACCATATACAGACCTGATTTCTGGTCCGGGCGAGGTTCGAGGTATCAAATATATCAGATTGGATGAAACTGCAACCTATCACTTAACTCAGGTTGCAAGATTACCATATACAGACCCGGTGTTTTAGTATGGGAGAGGTTCGAGGTGTCAAATATATCATATTTGATGAAACTGCAACCTATCACTTAACTCAGGTAGCAAGATTACCATATACAGACCCGATGTTCTGGTCCGGGCGAGGTTCTAGGTGTCAAATATATCAGATTGGATGAAACTGCAATCTATCACTTAACTCTGTTTGCAAGATTACGATATACAGACCCGATTTTCTGGTTCCGATAAGGTTTGAGGTGTCAAATATATCAGATTAGATGAAACTGCAACTTATTACTTAACTCTAGTTGCAAGATTAGCATATACAGACTCGATGTTCTCGCCCGAGCGAGGTTCGAGGTGTCAAATATATCATATTTGATGAAACTGCAACCTATCACTTAACTCAGGTAGCAAGATTAACATATACAGACCCGATATTCTGGTCCGGGTGAGGTTCGAGGTGTCAAATATATCAGATCGGATGAAACTGCAACCTATCACTTAACTCAGGTAGCAAGATTACCATATATACAGACCCGATGTTCTGGTCCGGGAGAGGTTCTAGGTGTCAAATATATCATATTGGATGGAACTGCAAGCTATCACTTAACTCAGGTTGCAAGATTACCATATACAGACCCGATGTTTTGGTCTGAGCGAGGTTCTAGGTGTCAAGTATAACAGATTGGATGAAACTGCAACCTATCACTTAACTCAGGTTGCAAGATTACCATATACAAACCCGATGTTCTGGTCCGGGCGAGGTTCGATGTGTCAAATATATTAGATCGGATGAAACTGCAACTATCACTTAACTCAGGTACCAAGATTACCATATACAGACCCGATGTTCTGGTCCGGGCGAGGTTCTAGGTGTCAAATATATCAGATTGGATGAAACTGCAACCTATCACTTAACTCAGGTTGCTAGATTACCATATACAGACACCCGATGTTCTGATCCGGGCGAGGTTCGAGGTGTCAAATATATCATATCGGATGAAACTGCAACCTATCACTTAACTCAGGTAGCAAGATTACCATATACAGACCCGATGTTCTGGTCCGGGCGAGGTTCTAGGTGTCAAATATATCAGATTGGATGAAACTGCAACCTATCACTTAAATCAGGTTGCTAGATTACCATATACATACACCCGATATTCTGGTCCGGGCGAGGTTCAAGGTGTCAAATATATCATATTGGTTGAAACTTCAACCTATCACTTAACTCAGGTTGCAAAATTACCATATACAGACCCGATGTTTTGGTCCGAGCGAGGTTCAAGGTGTCAAATATATCAGATTGGATGAAACTGCAGCCTATCACTTAACTCAGGTTGCAAGATTACCATATACAGACCCGATGTTCTGGTCCGGGCGAGGTTCGAGGTGTCAAATATGTCAGATTGGATGAAACTGCAACCTATCACTTAACTCTGGTTGCAAGATTACCGTATACAGACCCGATATTATGGTCCGGGCGAGGTTCGAGGTGTCAAATATATTATATTGGATGAAACTGCAACCTATCACTTAACTCAGGTTGCAAGATTACCATATACACACCCGATATTCTGGTCCGGGTGAGGTTCGAGGTATTAAATATATCATATTGGATGAAACTGCAATCTATCACTTAACTTTGTTTGCAAGATTACGATATGCAGACCCGATTTTTTGGTTCCAATAAGGTTTGAGGTGTCAAATATATCAGATTGGATGAAACTGCAACTTATTACTTAACTCTAGTTGCAAGATTACGATATACAGACTCGATGTTCTCGCCCAAGTGAGGTTCGAGGTGTCAAATATATCAGATCGGATGAAACTGCAACCTATCACTTAACTCAGGTAGCAAGATTACCATATACAGACCCGATGTTCTGGTCCGGACGAGGTTCTAGGTGTCAAATATATCAGATTGGATGAAACTGCAACCTATCACTTAACTCAGGTTGCTAGATTAACATATACAGACACCCGATGTCCTGGTCCGGGCGAGTTTCGAGGTGTCAAATATATCATATTGGATGAAACTTCAACTTATCACTTAACTCAGGTTGCAACATTACCATATACATACCCGATGTTTTAGTCCGAGCGAGGTTCAAGGTGTCAAATATATCAGATTGGATGAAACTGCAACCTATCACTTAACTCAGGTTGCAAGATTACCATATACAGACCCGATGTTCTGGTCCGGGCCAGGTTCGAGGTGTCAAATATATCAGTTTGGATGAAACTGCAACCTATCACTTAACTCTGGTGCAAGATTACCGTATACAGACCCTATTCTGGTCCGGGCGAGGTTCGAGGTGTCAAATATATCATATTGGATGAAACTTCAACCTATCACTTAACTCAGGTTGCAAGATTACCAAATACAAACCCGATATTCTGGTCCGGGTGAGGTTCGAGGTGTCAAATATATCAGATTGGATGAAACTGCAATCTATCACTTAACTCTGTTTGCAAGATTACGATATACAGACTCGATGTTCTGGTTCCGATAAGGTTTGAGGTGTCAAATATATCAGATTGGATGAAACTGCAACTTATTACTTAGCTCAGGTTGCTAGATTACCATATACAGACACCCGATGTTCTGGTACGGGCGAGGTTCGAGGTGTCAAATATATCAGATTGGATGAAACTTCAACCTACCACTTAACTCAGGTTGCAACATTACCATATACAGACCCGATATTCTGGTCCGGGTGAGGTTCGAGGTGTCAAATAGATCAGATCGGATGAAACTGCAACCTATCACTTAACTCAGGTAGCAAGATTACCATATACAGACCCGATGTTCTGGTCCGGGCGAGGTTCTAGCTAGGTGTCAAATATATCAGATTGGATGGAACTGCAACCTATCACTTAACTAAGGTTGCAAGATTACCATATATAGACCCGATGTTCTCTTCCGGGCGATATTCGAGGTGTCAAATATATCAGATTGGATGAAACTGCAACCTTTCACTTACTTCAGGTTGCAAGATTATCATATACAGACCCGATGTTCTGGTCCGGGAGAGGTTTGAAGTGTCAAATATATCAGATTGGATGGAACTGCAACCTATCACTTAACTCAGGTTGCAGGATTACCACTTACAGACCCGATGATCTCTTCCGGGCGACGTTCGAGGTGTCAAATACATCAGATTGGATGAAACTGCAACCTTTCACTTAACTCAAGTTGCAATATTACCATATACAGACCCGATTTCTGGTCCGGGCCAGGTTCGAGGTGTCAAATATATCAGTTTGGATGAAACTGCAGCATATCACTTAACTCTGGTTGCAAGATTACCGTATACATACCCGATATTCTGGTCTGGGCGAGGTTCGAGGTGTCAAATATATCATATTGGATGAAAGTGCAATCTATCACTTAACTCAGGATGCAAGATTACAATATACAAACCCGATATTCTGGTCCGGGTGAGGTTCGAGGTGTCAAATATATCATATTGTATGAAACTGCAATCTATCACTTAACTCTGTTTGCAAGATTACGATATACAGACTCGATGTTCTGGTTCCGATAAGGTTTGAGGTGTCAAATATATCAGATTGGATGAAACTGCAACTTATTACTTAGCTCAGGTTGCTAGATTACCATATACAGACACCCGATGTTCTGGTACGGGCGAGGTTCGAGGTGTAAAATATATCAGATTGGATGAAACTTCAACCTACCACTTAACTCAGGTTGCAACATTACCATATACAGACCCGATATTCTGGTCCGGGTGAGGTTCGAGGTGTCAAATATATCAGATCGGATGAAAATGCAACCTATCACTTAACTCAGGTACCAAGATTACCATATACAGACCCGATGTACTGGTCCGGGCGAGGTTCTAACTAGGTGTCAAATACATCAGTTGGATGAAACTGCAACCTACCAGTTAACTCAGGTTGCAAGATTACCATATACAAACCCGATTTTCTGGTCCGGGAGAGGTTCCAGGTGTCAAATATATCAGATTGGATGGAACTGCAACCTATCACTTAACTAAGGTTGCAAGATTACCATTTACAGACCCGATGTTCTCTTCCGGGCGATGTTCGAGGTGTCAAATATATCAGATTGGATGAAACTGCGACCTTTCACTTACCTCAGGTTGCAAGATTATCATATACAGACCCGAAGTTCTGGTCCGGGAGAGGTTCGAAGTGTTAAATATATCAGATTGGATGAAACTGCAACCTTTCACTTAACTCAAGTTGCAAGATTACCATATACAGACCCGATTTCTGGTCCGGGAGATGTTCGAGGTGTCAAATCTATCAGATTGGATGAAACTACAACCTATCACTTAAATCAGGTTGCAAAATTACCATAAACAAACCCGATGTTCTGGTTTTGGTGAGGTTCGAGGTGTCAAATAAATCAGATTGGATGAAACTACAATCTATCACTTAACTCTGTTTGCAAGATTACGATATACAGACCCGATGTTCTGGTTCCGATAAGGTTTGAGGTGTCAAATATATCATATTGGATGAAAATGCAACCTATCACTTAACTTAGGTTGCAAGATTACCATATACAGACCCGATGTTCTGGTCCGGGCGAGGTTCGAG
>NW_020618825.1:2610608-2611419 GCF_003573695.1 Papaver somniferum
ACCCGATATTCTGGTCCGGGTGAGGTTCGAGGTGTCAAATATATCAGATTGGATGAAACTGCGATCTATCACTTAACTATGTTTGCAAGATTACGATATACAGACTCGATGTTCTGGTTCCGGTAAGGTTTGAGGTGTCAAATATATCAGATTGGATGAAAATGCAATCTATCACTTAACTCTGTTTGCAAGATTACGATATACAAACTCGATGTTCTGGTTCCGATAAGGTTCGAGGTGTCAAATATATCATATTGGATGAAACTTCAACCTATCACTTAACTCAGGTTGCAACATTACCATATACAGACCCGATATTTTGGTCTGAGCGAGGTTCGAGGTGTCAAATATATCAGATTGGATGAAACTGCAACCTATCACTTAACTCAGGTTGCAAGATTACCATATACAGACCCGATGTTCTGGTCCAGGCGAGGTTCGAGGTGTCAAATATATCATATCGGATGAAACTGCAACCTATCACTTAACTCAGGTAGCAAGATTACCATATACAGACCCAATGTTCTGGTACGGACGAGGTTCTAGGTGTCAAATATATCAGATTGGATAAAACTGCAACCTATCACTTAACTCAGGTTGCTAGATTACCATATACAGACACCCGATGTTCTGGTCCGGGCGAGGTTCGAGGTGTCAAATATATCATATCGGATGAAACTGCAACCTATCACTTAACTCAGGTTGCTAGATTACCATATACAGACACCCGATGTTCTGGTCCGGGCGAGGTTCTAGGTGTCAAATATATCAGATTGGATGAAACTGCAACCTATCACTTAACTCAGGTTGC
>NW_020618825.1:2612876-2613125 GCF_003573695.1 Papaver somniferum
ACTTAACTCAGGTAGCAAGATTACCATATACAGACCCGATGTTCTGGTCCGGGCGAGGTTCGAGGTGTCAAATATATCATATTGGATGGAACTGCAAGCTATCACTTAACATTTGTTGCAAAATTACCATATACCGACCCGATTTCTGGTCCGGGCGATGTTCGAGGTGTCAAATATATCATATTTGATGAAACTGCAACCTATCACTTAACTCAGGTTGCAAGATTACCATATACAGACCTGATTTCT
>NW_020618825.1:2614446-2617922 GCF_003573695.1 Papaver somniferum
AGGTGTCAAATATATCAGATTGGATGAAACTGCAACTTATTACTTAACTCTAGTTGCAAGATTACGATATACAGACTCGATGTTCTCGCCCAAGTGAGGTTCGAGGTGTCAAATATATCAGATCGGATGAAACTGCAACCTATCACTTAACTCAGGTAGCAAGATTACCATATACAGACCCGATGTTCTGGTCCGGACGAGGTTCTAGGTGTCAAATATATCAGATTGGATGAAACTGCAACCTATCACTTAACTCAGGTTGCTAGATTAACATATACAGACACCCGATGTCCTGGTCCGGGCGAGTTTCGAGGTGTCAAATATATCATATTGGATGAAACTTCAACTTATCACTTAACTCAGGTTGCAACATTACCATATACATACCCGATGTTTTAGTCCGAGCGAGGTTCAAGGTGTCAAATATATCAGATTGGATGAAACTGCAACCTATCACTTAACTCAGGTTGCAAGATTACCATATACAGACCCGATGTTCTGGTCCGGGCCAGGTTCGAGGTGTCAAATATATCAGTTTGGATGAAACTGCAACCTATCACTTAACTCTGGTGCAAGATTACCGTATACAGACCCTATTCTGGTCCGGGCGAGGTTCGAGGTGTCAAATATATCATATTGGATGAAACTTCAACCTATCACTTAACTCAGGTTGCAAGATTACCAAATACAAACCCGATATTCTGGTCCGGGTGAGGTTCGAGGTGTCAAATATATCAGATTGGATGAAACTGCAATCTATCACTTAACTCTGTTTGCAAGATTACGATATACAGACTCGATGTTCTGGTTCCGATAAGGTTTGAGGTGTCAAATATATCAGATTGGATGAAACTGCAACTTATTACTTAGCTCAGGTTGCTAGATTACCATATACAGACACCCGATGTTCTGGTACGGGCGAGGTTCGAGGTGTCAAATATATCAGATTGGATGAAACTTCAACCTACCACTTAACTCAGGTTGCAACATTACCATATACAGACCCGATATTCTGGTCCGGGTGAGGTTCGAGGTGTCAAATAGATCAGATCGGATGAAACTGCAACCTATCACTTAACTCAGGTAGCAAGATTACCATATACAGACCCGATGTTCTGGTCCGGGCGAGGTTCTAGCTAGGTGTCAAATATATCAGATTGGATGGAACTGCAACCTATCACTTAACTAAGGTTGCAAGATTACCATATATAGACCCGATGTTCTCTTCCGGGCGATATTCGAGGTGTCAAATATATCAGATTGGATGAAACTGCAACCTTTCACTTACTTCAGGTTGCAAGATTATCATATACAGACCCGATGTTCTGGTCCGGGAGAGGTTTGAAGTGTCAAATATATCAGATTGGATGGAACTGCAACCTATCACTTAACTCAGGTTGCAGGATTACCACTTACAGACCCGATGATCTCTTCCGGGCGACGTTCGAGGTGTCAAATACATCAGATTTGATGAAACTGCAACCTTTCACTTAACTCAAGTTGCAATATTACCATATACAGACCCGATTTCTGGTCCGGGCCAGGTTCGAGGTGTCAAATATATCAGTTTGGATGAAACTGCAGCATATCACTTAACTCTGGTTGCAAGATTACCGTATACATACCCGATATTCTGGTCTGGGCGAGGTTCGAGGTGTCAAATATATCATATTGGATGAAAGTGCAATCTATCACTTAACTCAGGTTGCAAGATTACAATATACAAACCCGATATTCTGGTCCGGGTGAGGTTCGAGGTGTCAAATATATCATATTGTATGAAACTGCAATCTATCACTTAACTCTGTTTGCAAGATTACGATATACAGACTCGATGTTCTGGTTCCGATAAGGTTTGAGGTGTCAAATATATCAGATTGGATGAAACTGCAACTTATTACTTAGCTCAGGTTGCTAGATTACCATATACAGACACCCGATGTTCTGGTACGGGCGAGGTTCGAGGTGTAAAATATATCAGATTGGATGAAACTTCAACCTACCACTTAACTCATGTTTCAACATTACCATATACAGACCCGATATTCTGGTCCGGGTGAGGTTCGAGGTGTCAAATATATCAGATCGGATGAAACTGCAACCTATCACTTAACTCAGGTACCAAGATTACCATATACAGACCCGATGTACTGGTCCGGGCGAGGTTCTAACTAGGTGTCAAATACATCAGTTGGATGAAACTGCAACCTACCAGTTAACTCAGGTTGCAAGATTACCATATACAAACCCGATTTTCTGGTCCGGGAGAGGTTCCAGGTGTCAAATATATCAGATTGGATGGAACTGCAACCTATCACTTAACTAAGGTTGCAAGATTACCATTTACAGACCCGATGTTCTCTTCCGGGCGATGTTCGAGGTGTCAAATATATCAGATTGGATGAAACTGCGACCTTTCACTTACCTCAGGTTGCAAGATTATCATATACAGACCCGAAGTTCTGGTCCGGGAGAGGTTCGAAGTGTTAAATATATCAGATTGGATGAAACTGCAACCTTTCACTTAACTCAAGTTGCAAGATTACCATATACAGACCCGATTTCTGGTCCGGGAGATGTTCGAGGTGTCAAATATATCAGATTGGATGAAACTACAACCTATCACTTAAATCAGGTTGCAAGATTACCATAAACAAACCCGATGTTCTGGTTTTGGTGAGGTTCGAGGTGTCAAATAAATCAGATTGGATGAAACTACAATCTATCACTTAACTCTGTTTGCAAGATTACGATATACAGACCCGATGTTCTGGTTCCGATAAGGTTTGAGGTGTCAAATATATCATATTGGATGAAAATGCAACCTATCACTTAACTTAGGTTGCAAGATTACCATATACAGACCCGATGTTCTGGTCCGGGCGAGGTTCGAGGTGTCAAATATATCAGATTGGATGAAACTGCAACCTATCACTTAACTCTGGTTGCAAGATTCTTGTATACAAACCCGATATTCTGGTCCGGGCGAGGTTCGAGGTGTCAAATATATCATATTGGATGAAACTGCAACCTATCACTTAACTCAGGTTGCAACATTACCATATACAAACCCGATATTCTGGTCCGGGTGAGGTTCGAGGTGTCAAATATATCAGATTGGATGAAACTGCAATCTATCACTTAACTCTGTTTGCAAGATTACGATATACAGACTCGAAGTTCTGGTTCCGATAAGGTTTGAGGTGTCAAATATATCAGATCGGATGAAACTGCAACCTATCACTTAACTCAGGTAGCAAGATTACCATATACAGACCCGATGTTCTGGTCCGGGCGAGGTTCTAGGTGTCAAATATATCAGATTGGATGAAACTGCAACCTATCACTTAACTCAGGTTGCTAGATTACCATATACAGACACCCGATATTCTGGTCCGGGCGAGGTTCGAGGTGTCAAATATATCATATTGGATGAAACTTCAACCTATCACTTAACTCAGGTTGCAACATTACGA
>NW_020618825.1:2617932-2618198 GCF_003573695.1 Papaver somniferum
ACCCGATATTCTGGTCCGGGTGAGGTTCGAGGTGTCAAATATATCAGATTGGATGAAACTGCGATCTATCACTTAACTATGTTTGCAAGATTACGATATACAGACTCGATGTTCTGGTTCCGGTAAGGTTTGAGGTGTCAAATATATCAGATTGGATGAAAATGCAATCTATCACTTAACTCTGTTTGCAAGATTACGATATACAAACTCGATGTTCTGGTTCCGATAAGGTTCGAGGTGTCAAATATATCATATTGGATGAAACT
>NW_020618825.1:2618208-2626498 GCF_003573695.1 Papaver somniferum
ATATATCAGATTGGATGAAACTGCAACCTATCACTTAACTCAGGTTGCTAGATTACCATATACAGACACCCGATATTCTGGTCCGGGCGAGGTTCGAGGTGTCAAATATATCATATTGGATGAAACTTCAACCTATCACTTAACTCAGGTTGCAACATTACGATATACAGACCCGATGTTTTGGTCCGAGCGAGGTTCAAGGTGTCAAATATATCAGATTGGATGAAACTTCAACCTATCACTTAACTCGGGTTGCAAGATTACCATATACAAACCCGATGTTCTGGTCCGGGCCAGGTTCAAGGTGTCAAATATATCATATTGGATGAAACTGCAACCTATCACTTAACTTTGGTTGCAAGATTACCGTATAAAGACCCGATATTCTGGTCCGGGCGAGGTTCGAGGTGTCAAATATATCATATTGGATGAAACTGCAACCTATCACTTAACTCAGGTTGCAAGATTACCATATACAAACCCGATATTCTGGTCCGGGTGAGGTTCGAGGTGTCAAATATATCAGATTGGATGAAACTGCGATCTATCACTTAACTATGTTTGCAAGATTACGATATACAGACTCGATGTTCTGGTTCCGGTAAGGTTTGAGGTGTCAAATATATCAGATTGGATGAAAATGCAATCTATCACTTAACTCTGTTTGCAAGATTACGATATACAAACTCGATGTTCTGGTTCCGATAAGGTTCGAGGTGTCAAATATATCATATTGGATGAAACTTCAACCTATCACTTAACTCAGGTTGCAACATTACCATATACAGACCCGATATTTTGGTCTGAGCGAGGTTCGAGGTGTCAAATATATCAGAATGGATGAAACTGCAACCTATCACTTAACTCAGGTTGCAAGATTACCATATACAGACCCGATGTTCTGGTCCAGGCGAGGTTCGAGGTGTCAAATATATCAAATCGGATGAAACTGCAACCTATCACTTAACTCAGGTAGCAAGATTACCATATACAGACCCAATGTTCTGGTACAGACGAGGTTCTAGGTGTCAAATATATCATATTGGATAAAACTGCAACCTATCACTTAACTCAGGTTGCTAGATTACCATATACAGACACCCGATGTTCTGTTCCGGGCGAGGTTCGAGGTGTCAAATATATCATATCGGATGAAACTGCAACCTATCACTTAACTCAGGTAGCAAGATTACCATATACAGACCCGATGTTCTGGTCCGGGCGAGGTTCTAGGTGTCAAATATATCAGATTGGATGAAACTGCAACCTATCACTTAACTCAGGTTGCTAGATTACCATATACAGACACCCGATATTCTGGTCCGGGCGAGGTTCGAGGTGTCAAATATATCAGATTGGTTGAAACTTCAACCTATCACTGAATTCAGGTTGCAACATTACCATATACAGACCCGATGCTTTGATCCGAGCGAGGTTCAAAGTGTCAAATATATCATATTGGATGAAATTGGAACCTATCACTTAACTCATGTTGCAAGATTACCATATACAAACCCGATATTCTGGTCCGGGTGAGGTTCGAGGTGTCAAATATATCAGATTAGATGAAACTGCAATCTATCACTTAACTCTGTTTGCAAGATTACGATATACAGACCCGATGTTTTGGTTCCGATAAGGTTTGAGGTGTCAAATATATCATATTGGATGAAACGGCAACTTATTAATTAACTCTAGTTGCAAGATTACCATATACAGACTCGATGTTCTCGCCCGAGCGAGGTTCGAGGTGTCAAATGTATCAGATTTGATGAAACTGCAACCTATCACTTAACTCAGGTAGCAAGATTACCATATACCGACCCGATGTTCTGGTCCGGGCGAGGTTCTAGCTAGGTGTCAAATATATCAGATTGGATGAAACTGCTACCTATCACTTAACTCAGGTTTCAATATTACCATATACAGACCCGATGCTCTGATCCGGGCGAGGTTCTAGGTGTCAAATATATCAGATTAGATGAAACTGCAACCTATCACTTAACTCAGGTTGCTAGATTACCATATACAGACACCCGATGTTCTGGTCCGGGCGAGGTTCGAGGTGTCAAATATATCAGATCTGTTGAAACTTTAACCTATCACTTAACTCAGGTTGCAACATTGTCATATACAGACCCGATGTTTTGGTATGAGCGAGGTTCAAGGTGTCAAATATATCAGATTGGATGAAACTGCAACCTATCACTTAAATCAGGTTGCAAGATTACCATATACAGACCCGATGTTCTGGTCCGAGCGAGGTTCGAGGTGTCAAATATATCAGATAGGATGAAACTGCAACCTATCACTTAACTCTGGTTGCAATATTACCGTATACAGACCCGATATTATGTTCCGAGCGAGGTTCGAGGTGTCAAATATACCATATTGGATGAAACTGCAACCTATCACTTAACTCATGTTGCAAGATTACCATATGCAAACCCGATATTCTGGTCCGGGTGAGGTTCGAGGTGTCAAATATATCAGATTGGATGAAACTGAAACTTATTACTTAACTCTAGTTGCAAGATTACCATATACAGACTCGATGTTCTCGCCCGAGCGAGGTTCGAGGTGTCAAATATCAGATTTGATGAAACCGCAACCTATCACTTAACACAGGTAGCAAGATTACCTTATACAGACCCGATATTCTGGTCCGGGTGAGGTTCAAGGTGTCAAATATATCATATCCGATGAAACTGCAACCTATCACTTAACTCAGGTAGCAAGATTACCATATACATACCCGATGTTCTGGTCCGGGCGAGGTTTTAGGTGTCAAATATATCAGATTGGATGAAACTGCAACCTATCACTTAACTCAGGTTTCTAGATTACCATATACAGACACCCGATGTTCTGGTCAGGGCGAGGTTCGAGGTGTCAAATATATCAGATTGGATGAAACTTCAACCTATCACTTAACTCAGGTTGCAACATTACCATATACAGACCCTATGTTTTGGTCCGAGCGAGGTTCAAGGTGTCAAATATATCAGATTGGATGAAACTGCAACCTATCACTAAACTCAGGTTGCAAGATTACCATATACAGACCCGATGTTCTGGTCCGGGTGAGGTTCGAGGTGTCAAATATATCAGATTGGATGAAACTGCAACCTATCACTTAACTCTGGTTGCAAGATTACCGTATAGAGACCCGATATTCTGGTCCGGGCGAGGTTCGAGGTGTCAAATATATCATATTGGATGAAACTGCAACCTATCACTTAACTCAGGTTGCAAGATTAACATATACAAACCCGATATTCTGGTCCGGGTGAGGTTCGAGGTGTCAAATATATCATATTGGATGAAACTGCAATGTATCACTTAACTCTGTTTGCAAGATTACAATATACAGACCCGATGTTCTGGTTCCGATAAGGTTTGAGGTGTCAAATATATCAGATTGGATGAAACTTTAACTTATTAATTAACTCTATTTGCAAGATTACCATATACAGACTCGATGTTCTCTTCCGAGCGAGGTTCGAGGTGTCAAATATATCAGATTTGATGAAACTGCAACCTATCACTTAACTCAGGTAGCAATATTACCATATACAGACCCGATATTCTGGTCCGGGTGAGGTTCGAGGTGTCAAATATATCAGATCAGATGAAAATGAAACCTATCACTTAACTTAGATAGCAAGATTACCATATATAGACCCGATGTTCTGGTCCGGGCGAGGTTCTAGCTAGGTGTCAAATATATCAGATTGGATGAAACTGTAACCTATCACTTAACTCAGGTTGCAAGATTACCATATACAAACCCGATATTCTGGTCCGGGTGAGGTTCGAGGTGTCAAATATATCAGATTGGATGAAACTGTAATCTATCACTTAACTCTGTTTGCAAGATTACGATATACAGACCCGATGTTCTGGTTCCGATAAGGTTTAAGGTGTCAAATATATCAGATTGGATGAAACAACAACTTATTACTTAACTCTAGTTGCAAGATTACCATATACAAACTCGATGTTCTCGCCCGAGCGAGGTTCGAGGTGTCAAATATATCAGATTTGATGAAACTGCAACCTATCACTTAACTCAGGTTGCAAGATTACCATATACAGACCCGATGTTCTGGTCCAGGCGAGGTTCGAGGTGTCAAATATATCATATCGAATGAAACTGCAACCTATCACTTAACTCAGGTAGCAAGATTACCATATACAGACCCGATGTTCTGGTCCGGGCGAGGTTCTAGGTGTCAAATATATCAGATTGGATGAAACTGCAACCTATCACTTAACTCAGGTTGCTAGATTACCATATACAGACACCCGATATTCTGGTCCGGGCGAGGTTCGAGGTATCAAATATATCAGATTGGTTGAAACTTCAACCTATCACTGAATTCAGGTTGCAACATTACCATATACAGACCCGATGTTTTGGTCCGAGCGAGGTTCAAAGTGTCAAATATATCAGATTGGATGAAACTGCAACCTATCACTTAACTCAGGTTGCTAGATTACCATATACAGACACCCGATATTCTGGTCCGGGCGAGGTTCGAGGTGTCAAATATATCAGATTGGTTGAAACTTCAACCTATCACTGAATTCAGGTTGCAACATTACCATATACAGACCCGATGTTTTGGTCCGAGCGAGGTTCAAAGTGTCAAATATATCATATTGGATGAAATTGGAACCTATCACTTAACTCATGTTGCAAGATTACCATATACAAACCCGATATTCTGGTCCGGGTGAGGTTCGAGGTGTCAAATATATCAGATTAGATGAAACTGCAATCTATCACTTAACTCTGTTTGCAAGATTACGATATACAGACCCGATGTTTTGGTTCCGATAAGGTTTGAGGTGTCAAATATATCATATTGGATGAAACGGCAACTTATTAATTAACTCTAGTTGCAAGATTACCATATACAGACTCGATGTTCTCGCCCGAGCGAGGTTCGAGGTGTCAAATGTATCAGATTTGATGAAACTGCAACCTATCACTTAACTCAGGTAGCAAGATTACCATATACCGACCCGATGTTCTGGTCCGGGCGAGGTTCTAGCTAGGTGTCAAATATATCAGATTGGATGAAACTGCTACCTATCACTTAACTCAGGTTTCAATATTACCATATACAGACCCGATGCTCTGATCCGGGCGAGGTTCTAGGTGTCAAATATATCAGATTAGATGAAACTGCAACCTATCACTTAACTCAGGTTGCTAGATTACCATATACAGACACCCGATGTTCTGGTCCGGGCGAGGTTCGAGGTGTCAAATATATCAGATCTGTTGAAACTTTAACCTATCACTTAACTCAGGTTGCAACATTGTCATATACAGACCCGATGTTTTGGTATGAGCGAGGTTCAAGGTGTCAAATATATCAGATTGGATGAAACTGCAACCTATCACTTAAATCAGGTTGCAAGATTACCATATACAGACCCGATGTTCTGGTCCGAGCGAGGTTCGAGGTGTCAAATATATCAGATAGGATGAAACTGCAACCTATCACTTAACTCTGGTTGCAATATTACCGTATACAGACCCGATATTATGGTCCGAGCGAGGTTCGAGGTGTCAAATATACCATATTGGATGAAACTGCAACCTATCACTTAACTCATGTTGCAAGATTACCATATACAAACCCGATATTCTGGTCCGGGTGAGGTTCGAGGTGTCAAATATATCAGATTGGATGAAACTGAAACTTATTACTTAACTCTAGTTGCAAGATTACCATATACAGACTCGATGTTCTCGCCCGAGCGAGGTTCGAGGTGTCAAATATCAGATTTGATGAAACCGCAACCTATCACTTAACACAGGTAGCAAGATTACCTTATACAGACCCGATATTCTGGTCCGGGTGAGGTTCAAGGTGTCAAATATATCATATCCGATGAAACTGCAACCTATCACTTAACTCAGGTAGCAAGATTACCATATACATACCCGATGTTCTGGTCCGGGCGAGGTTTTAGGTGTCAAATATATCAGATTGTATGAAACTGCAACCTATCACTTAACTCAGGTTTCTAGATTACCATATACAGACACCCGATGTTCTGGTCAGGGCGAGGTTCGAGGTGTCAAATATATCAGATTGGATGAAACTTCAACCTATCACTTAACTCAGGTTGCAACATTACCATATACAGACCCTATGTTTTGGTCCGAGCGAGGTTCAAGGTGTCAAATATATCAGATTGGATGAAACTGCAACCTATCACTAAACTCAGGTTGCAAGATTACCATATACAGACCCGATGTTCTGGTCCGGGTGAGGTTCGAGGTGTCAAATATATCAGATTGGATGAAACTGCAACCTATCACTTAACTCTGGTTGCAAGATTACCGTATAGAGACCCCGATATTCTGGTCCGGGCGAGGTTCGAGGTGTCAAATATATCATATTGGATGAAACTGCAACCTATCACTTAACTCAAGTTGCAAGATTACCATATACAAACCCGATATTCTGGTCCGGGTGAGGTTCGAGGTGTCAAATATATCATATTGGATGAAACTGCAATGTATCACTTAACTCTGTTTGCAAGATTACAATATACAGACCCGATGTTCTGGTTCCGATAAGGTTTGAGGTGTCAAATATATCAGATTGGATGAAACTTTAACTTATTAATTAACTCTATTTGCAAGATTACCATATACAGACTCGATGTTCTCTTCCGAGCGAGGTTCGAGGTGTCAAATATATCAGATTTGATGAAACTGCAACCTATCACTTAACTCAGGTAGCAATATTACCATATACAGACCCGATATTCTGGTCCGGGTGAGGTTCGAGGTGTCAAATATATCAGATCGGATGAAAATGAAACCTATCACTTAACTCAGATAGCAAGATTACCATATATAGACCCTATGTTCTGGTCCGGGCGAGGTTCTAGCTAGGTGTCAAATATATCAGATTGGATGAAACTGCAACCTATCACTTAACTCAGGTTGCAAGATTACCATATACAAACCCGATATTCTGGTCCGGGTGAGGTTCGAGGTGTCAAATATATCAGATTGGATGAAACTGCAATCTATCACTTAACTCTGTTTGCAAGATTACGATATACAGACCCGATGTTCTGGTTCCGATAAGGTTTAAGGTGTCAAATATATCAGATTGGATGAAACAACAACTTATTACTTAACTCTAGTTGCAAGATTACCATATACAAACTCGATGTTCTCGCCCGAGCGAGGTTCGAGGTGTCAAATATATCAGATTTGATGAAACTGCAACCTATCACTTAACTCAGGTTGCAAGATTACCATATACAGACCCGATGTTCTGGTCCAGGCGAGGTTCGAGGTGTCAAATATATCATATCGGATGAAACTGCAACCTATCACTTAACTCAGGTAGCAAGATTACCATATACAGACCCGATGTTCTGGTCCGGGCGAGGTTCTAGGTGTCAAATATATCAGATTGGATGAAACTGCAACCTATCACTTAACTCAGGTTGCTAGATTACCATATACAGACACCCGATATTCTGGTCCGGGCGAGGTTCGAGGTGTCAAATATATCAGATTGGTTGAAACTTCAACCTATCACTGAATTCAGGTTGCAACATTACCATATACAGACCCGATGTTTTGGTCCGAGCGAGGTTCAAAGTGTCAAATATATCATATTGGATGAAATTGGAACCTATCACTTAACTCATGTTGCAAGATTACCATATACAAACCCGATATTCTGGTCCGGGTGAGGTTCGAGGTGTCAAATATATCAGATTAGATGAAACTGCAATCTATCACTTAACTCTGTTTGCAAGATTACGATATACAGACCCGATGTTTTGGTTCCGATAAGGTTTGAGGTGTCAAATATATCATATTGGATGAAACGACAACTTATTAATTAACTCTAGTTGCAAGATTACCATATACAGACTCGATGTTCTCGCCCGAGCGAGGTTCGAGGTGTCAAATGTATCAGATTTGATGAAACTGCAACCTATCACTTAACTCAGGTAGCAAGATTACCATATACCGACCCGATGTTCTGGTCCGGGCGAGGTTCTAGCTAGGTGTCAAATATATCAGATTGGATGAAACTGCTACCTATCACTTAACTCAGGTTTCAATATTACCATATACAGACCCGATGCTCTGATCCGGGCGAGGTTCTAGGTGTCAAATATATCAGATTAGATGAAACTGCAACCTATCACTTAACTCAGGTTGCTAGATTACCATATACAGACACCCGATGTTCTGGTCCGGGCGAGGTTCGAGGTGTCAAATATATCAGAT
>NW_020618825.1:2626508-2633163 GCF_003573695.1 Papaver somniferum
ATGTTCTGGTCCGGGCGAGGTTCTAGCTAGGTGTCAAATATATCAGATTGGATGAAACTGCAACCTATCACTTAACTCAGGTTGCAAGATTACCATATACAAACCCGATATTCTGGTCCGGGTGAGGTTCGAGGTGTCAAATATATCAGATTGGATGAAACTGCAATCTATCACTTAACTCTGTTTGCAAGATTACGATATACAGACCCGATGTTCTGGTTCCGATAAGGTTTAAGGTGTCAAATATATCAGATTGGATGAAACAACAACTTATTACTTAACTCTAGTTGCAAGATTACCATATACAAACTCGATGTTCTCGCCCGAGCGAGGTTCGAGGTGTCAAATATATCAGATTTGATGAAACTGCAACCTATCACTTAACTCAGGTTGCAAGATTACCATATACAGACCCGATGTTCTGGTCCAGGCGAGGTTCGAGGTGTCAAATATATCATATCGGATGAAACTGCAACCTATCACTTAACTCAGGTAGCAAGATTACCATATACAGACCCGATGTTCTGGTCCGGGCGAGGTTCTAGGTGTCAAATATATCAGATTGGATGAAACTGCAACCTATCACTTAACTCAGGTTGCTAGATTACCATATACAGACACCCGATATTCTGGTCCGGGCGAGGTTCGAGGTGTCAAATATATCAGATTGGTTGAAACTTCAACCTATCACTGAATTCAGGTTGCAACATTACCATATACAGACCCGATGTTTTGGTCCGAGCGAGGTTCAAAGTGTCAAATATATCATATTGGATGAAATTGGAACCTATCACTTAACTCATGTTGCAAGATTACCATATACAAACCCGATATTCTGGTCCGGGTGAGGTTCGAGGTGTCAAATATATCAGATTAGATGAAACTGCAATCTATCACTTAACTCTGTTTGCAAGATTACGATATACAGACCCGATGTTTTGGTTCCGATAAGGTTTGAGGTGTCAAATATATCATATTGGATGAAACGGCAACTTATTAATTAACTCTAGTTGCAAGATTACCATATACAGACTCGATGTTCTCGCCCGAGCGAGGTTCGAGGTGTCAAATGTATCAGATTTGATGAAACTGCAACCTATCACTTAACTCAGGTAGCAAGATTACCATATACCGACCCGATGTTCTGGTCCGGGCGAGGTTCTAGCTAGGTGTCAAATATATCAGATTGGATGAAACTGCTACCTATCACTTAACTCAGGTTTCAATATTACCATATACAGACCCGATGCTCTGATCCGGGCGAGGTTCTAGGTGTCAAATATATCAGATTAGATGAAACTGCAACCTATCACTTAACTCAGGTTGCTAGATTACCATATACAGACACCCGATGTTCTGGTCCGGGCGAGGTTCGAGGTGTCAAATATATCAGATTGGTTGAAACTTTAACCTATCACTTAACTCAGGTTGCAACATTGCCATATACAGACCCGATGTTTTGGTCTGAGCGAGGTTCAAGGTGTCAAATATATCAGATTGGATGAAACTGCAACCTATCACTTAAATCAGGTTGCAAGATTACCATATACAGACCCGATGTTCTGGTCCGAGCGAGGTTCGAGGTGTCAAATATATCAGATAGGATGAAACTGCAACCTATCACTTAACTCTGGTTGCAATATTACCGTATACAGACCCGATATTATGGTCCGAGCGAGGTTCGAGGTGTCAAATATACCATATTGGATGAAACTGCAACCTATCACTTAACTCATGTTGCAAGATTACCATATACAAACCCGATATTCTGGTCCGGGTGAGGTTCGAGGTGTCAAATATATCAGATTGGATGAAACTGAAACTTATTACTTAACTCTAGTTGCAAGATTACCATATACAGACTCGATGTTCTCGCCCGAGCGAGGTTCGAGGTGTCAAATATCAGATTTGATGAAACCGCAACCTATCACTTAACACAGGTAGCAAGATTACCTTATACAGACCCGATATTCTGGTCCGGGTGAGGTTCAAGGTGTCAAATATATCATATCCGATGAAACTGCAACCTATCACTTAACTCAGGTAGCAAGATTACCATATACATACCCGATGTTCTGGTCCGGGCGAGGTTTTAGGTGTCAAATATATCAGATTGGATGAAACTGCAACCTATCACTTAACTCAGGTTTCTAGATTACCATATACAGACACCCGATGTTCTGGTCAGGGCGAGGTTCGAGGTGTCAAATATATCAGATTGGATGAAACTTCAACCTATCACTTAACTCAGGTTGCAACATTACCATATACAGACCCAATGTTTTGGTCCGAGCGAGGTTCAAGGTGTCAAATATATCAGATTGGATGAAACTGCAACCTATCACTAAACTCAGGTTGCAAGATTACCATATACAGACCCGATGTTCTGGTCCGGGTGAGGTTCGAGGTGTCAAATATATCAGATTGGATGAAACTGCAACCTATCACTTAACTCTGGTTGCAAGATTACCGTATAGAGACCCGATATTCTGGTCCGGGCGAGGTTCGAGGTGTCAAATATATCATATTGGATGAAACTGCAACCTATCACTTAACTCAAGTTGCAAGATTACCATATACAAACCCGATATTCTTGTCCGGGTGAGGTTCGAGGTGTCAAATATATCATATTGGATGAAACTGCAATGTATCACTTAACTCTGTTTGCAAGATTACAATATACAGACCCGATGTTCTGGTTACGATAAGGTTTGAGGTGTCAAATATATCAGATTGGATGAAACTTTAACTTATTAATTAACTCTATTTGCAAGATTACCATATACAGACTCGATGTTCTCTTCCGAGCGAGGTTCGAGGTGTCAAATATATCAGATTTGATGAAACTGCAACCTATCACTTAACTCAGGTAGCAATATTACCATATACATACCCGATATTCTGGTCCGGGTGAGGTTCGAGGTGTCAAATATATCAGATCGGATGAAAATGAAACCTATCACTTAACTCAGATAGCAAGATTACCATATATAGACCCGATGTTCTGGTCCGGGCGAGGTTCTAGCTAGGTGTCAAATATATCAGATTGGATGAAACTGCAACCTATCACTTAACTCAGGTTGCAAGATTACCATATACAAACCCGATATTCTGGTCCGGGTGAGGTTCGAGGTGTCAAATATATCAGATTGGATGAAACTGCAATCTATCACTTAACTCTGTTTGCAAGATTACGATATACAGACCCGATGTTCTGGTTCCGATAAGGTTTAAGGTGTCAAATATATCAGATTGGATGAAACAACAACTTATTACTTAACTCTAGTTGCAAGATTACCATATACAAACTCGATGTTCTCGCCCGAGCGAGGTTCGAGGTGTCAAATATATCAGATTTGATGAAACTTCAACCTATCACTTAAATCAGGTAGCAAGATTACCATATACAGACCCGATATTCTGGTCCGAGTGAGATTCGAGGTGTCAAATATATGAAACTGCAACCTATCACTTAACTCAGGTTGCAAGATTACCATATAAAGACCCGATGTTCTGGTCCGGGCAAGGTTCAAGGTGTCAAATATATCAGATTGGATGAAACTGCAACCTATCACTTAACTCAGGTTGCAAGATTACCATATACAGACCCGATGTTCTGGTCCGTGCGAGGTTCGAGGTGTCAAATATATCAGATTGGATGAAACTGCAACCTATCACTTAACTCAGTTTGCAATATTACCATTTACAAACCCGATGTTCACTTCCAGGCGATGTTCAAGGTGTCAAATATATCAGATTGGATGAAACTGCAACCTTTCACTTAACTCAGGTTGCAAGATTATCATATACAAACCCGATGTTCTGGTCCTGGAGAGGTTCGAGGTGTCAAATATATCAGATTGGATGGAACTGCAACCTATCACTTAACTTAGGTTGCAAGATTACCATTTACAGACCCGATGTTCTGGTCCGGGCGAGGTTCGAGATGTCAAATATATCATATTGGATGAAACTGCAACCTATCACTTAACTCATGTTGCAAGATTACCATATACAAACCCGATATTCTGGTCCGGGTGAGGTTCGAGGTGTTAAATATATCAGATTGGATGAAACTGCAATCTATCACTTAACTCTGTTTGCAAGATAACGATATACAGACCCGATTTTCTAGTTCCGATAAGGTTCGAGGTGTCAAATATATCCGATTTGATGAAACTGCAACCTATCACTTAACTCAGGTAGCAAGATTACCATATACAGACCCGATATTCTGGTCCGGGTGAGGTTCAAGGTGTCAAATATATCAGATCGGATGAAACTGCAACCTATCAATTAATTAAGGTAGCAAGATTACCAAATACAGACCCGATGTTCTGGTCCGGGCGAGGTTCTAGGTGTTAAATATATCAGATTGTATGAAACTGCAACCTATCACTTAACTCAGGTTGCTAGATTACCATATACAGACACCCGATGTTCTGGTCCGGGCGAGGTTCGAGGTGTCAAATATATAAGATTGGATGAAACTTCAACCTATCACTTAGCTCAGGTTGCAACATTACCATATACAGACCCGATATTTTGGTCCGAGCGAGGTTCAATGTGTCAAATATATCAGATTTGATGAAACTTCAACCTATCACTTAACTCAGGTTGCATGATTACCATATACATGGCCGATGTTCTGGTCCGGGCCAGGTTCAAGGTGTCAAATATATCATATTGGATTAAACTGCAACCTATCACTTAACTCTGGTTGCAAGATTACCGTATAAAGACCCGATATTCTGGTCCGGGCGAGGTTCAAGGTGTCAAATATATCTTATTGGATGAAACTGCAACCTATCACTTAACTCAGGTTGCAAGATTACCATATACAAACCCGATATTCTGGTCCGGGTGAGGTTCGAGGTGTCAAATATATCAGATTGGATGAAACTGCAATCTATCACTTAACTCTGTTTGCAAGATTACGATATACAGACTCGATGTTCTGGTTCCGATAAGGTTTAAGGTGTCAAATATATCAGATTGGATGAAACTGCAATCTATCACTTAACTCTGTTTGCAAGATTACGATATACAAACTCGATGTTCTGGTTCCGATAAGGTTCGAGGTGTCAAATATATCATATTGGATGAAACTTCAACCTATCACTTAACTCAGGTTGCAACATTACCATATACATACCCGATATTTTGGTCTGAGCGAGGTTCGAGGTGTCAAATATATCAGATTGGATGAAACTGCAACCTATCACTTAACTCAGGTTGTAAGATTACCATATACAGACCCGATGTTCTGGTCCGGGCGAGGTTCGAGGTGTCAAATATATCATATCGGAAGAAACTGCAACCTATCAATTAACTCAGGTAGCAAGATTACCATATACAGACCCGATGTTCTGGTCCGGGCGAGGTTCTAGGTGTCAAATATATCAGATTGGATGAAACTGCAACCTATCACTTAACTTAGGTTGCTAGATTACCATATACAGACACCCGATGTTCTGGTCCGGGCGAGGTTCGAGGTGTCAAATATATCATATTGGATGAAACTGCAACCTATCACTTAACTCAGGTAGCAAGATTACCATATACAGACCCGATGTTCTGGTCCGGGCGAGGTTTTAGGTGTCAAATATATCAGATTGGATGAAACTGCAACCTATCACTTAACTCAGGTTGCAAGATTACCATTTACAGACCCGATGTTCTCTTCCGGGAGATGTTCGAGGTGTCAAATATATCAGATTGGATGAAACTGCAACCTATCACTTAACTCTGGTTGCAAGATTACCATATACAGACTCGACGTTTCTCGTCCGAGCGAGGTTCTAGGTGTCAAATATATCAGATTGGATGAAACTGTAACCTATCACTTAATTCTGGTTGCAATATTACCATATACAAGACCGATGTTCTGGACTGAGCGAGGTTCAAGATGTCAAATATGTCAGACTGGATGAAACTACAACCTATCACTTAACTCAGGTTGCAAAATTACCATATACAGACTCGATGTTCTGGTCCGGGCGAGGTTCGAGGAGTCAAATATATCAGATTGGATGAAACTGCAACCTATCACTTAACTCAGGTTGCAAGATTACCATATACAGACCCGGTGTTCTAGTCTAGGCGAGGTTCGAGGTGTCAAATACAACAGATCGGATGAAACTGCATCCTATCACTTAACACAGGTTGCAAGATTACCATATACAGACCTGATGTTCTGGTGCAGACGAGGTTCAAAGTGTCAAATATATCAGATTGGAAGAAACTGCAACCTATCACTTAACTCAGGTTGCAAGATTACCATTTACAGACCCGGTGTTCTCTTCCGGGCGATGTTCGAGGTGTCAAATATATCAGATTGGAAGAAACTGCAACCTATCAATTAACTCAGGTTGCAAGATTACCATATACAGACCCGATGTTCTGGTCCGTGCGAGGTTCGAGGTGTCAAATATATCAGAATGGATGAAACTGCAACCTATCACTTAACTCAGTTTGCAAGATTACCATTTACAGACCCGATGTTCTCTTCCAGGCGATGTTCGAGGTGTCAAATATATCAGATTGGATGAAACTGCAACCTTTCACTTAACTCAAGTTGCAAGATTATCATATACAGACCCGATGTTCTGGTCCTGGAGAGGTTCGAGGTGTCAAATATATCAGATTGGATGGA
>NW_020618825.1:2633173-2633697 GCF_003573695.1 Papaver somniferum
AATCTATCACTTAACTCTGTTTGCAAGATAACGATATACATACCCGATTTTCTTGTTCCGATAAGGTTTGAGGTGTCAAATATATCAGATTGGATGAAACTGCAACTTATTACTTAACTCTAGTTGCAAGATTACCATATACAGACTCGATGTTCTCGCCCGAGCGAGGTTCGAGGTGTCAAATATATCAGATTTGATGAAACCGCAACCTATCACTTAACTCAGGTAGCAAGATTACCTTATACAGACCCGATATTCTGGTCCGGGTGAGGTTCGAGGTGTTAAATATATCAGATTGGATGAAACTGCAATCTATCACTTAACTCTGTTTGCAAGATAACGATATACATACCCGATTTTCTGGTTCCGATAAGGTTCGAGGTGTCAAATATATCCGATTTGATGAAACTGCAACCTATCACTTAACTCAGGTAGCAAGATTACCATATACAGACCCGATATTCTGGTCCGGGTGAGGTTCAAGGTGTCAAATATATCAGATCGGATGAAACTGCAACCTATCA
>NW_020618825.1:2633844-2634366 GCF_003573695.1 Papaver somniferum
GAGGTTCGAGGTGTCAAATATATAAGATTGGATGAAACTTCAACCTATCACTTAGCTCAGGTTGCAACATTACCATATACAGACCCGATATTTTGGTCCGAGCGAGGTTCAATGTGTCAAATATATCAGATTTGATGAAACTTCAACCTATCACTTAACTCAGGTTGCATGATTACCATATACATAGCCGATGTTCTGGTCCGGGCCAGGTTCAAGGTGTCAAATATATCATATTGGATTAAACTGCAACCTATCACTTAACTCTGGTTGCAAGATTACCGTATAAAGACCCGATATTCTGGTCCGGGCGAGGTTCAAGGTGTCAAATATATCTTATTGGATGAAACTGCAACCTATCACTTAACTCAGGTTGCAAGATTACCATATACAAACCCGATATTCTGGTCCGGGTGAGGTTCGAGGTGTCAAATATATCAGATTGGATGAAACTGCAATCTATCACTTAACTCTGTTTGCAAGATTACGATATACAGACTCGATGTTCTGGTTCCGATAAGGTTT
>NW_020618825.1:2635270-2639554 GCF_003573695.1 Papaver somniferum
AGGTGTCAAATATATCAGATTGGATGAAACTGCAACCTATCACTTAACTCAGGTTGCAAGATTACCATATACAGACCCGATGTTCTGGTCCGTGCGAGGTTCGAGGTGTCAAATATATCAGATTGGATGAAACTGCAACCTATCACTTAACTCAGTTTGCAATATTACCATTTACAAACCCGATGTTCACTTCCAGGCGATGTTCAAGGTGTCAAATATATCAGATTGGATGAAACTGCAACCTTTCACTTAACTCAGGTTGCAAGATTATCATATACAAACCCGATGTTCTGGTCCTGGAGAGGTTCGAGGTGTCAAATATATCAGATTGGATGGAACTGCAACCTATCACTTAACTTAGGTTGCAAGATTACCATTTACAGACCCGATGTTCTGGTCCGGGCGAGGTTCGAGATGTCAAATATATCATATTGGATGAAACTGCAACCTATCACTTAACTCATGTTGCAAGATTACCATCTACAAACCCGATATTCTGGTCCGGGTGAGGTTCGAGGTGTTAAATATATCAGATTATATGAAACTGCAACCTATCACTTAACTCAGTTTGCAAGATTACCATTTACAAACCCGATGTTCTCTTCCAGGCGATGTTCGAGGTGTCAAATATATCAGATTGGATGAAACTGCAACCTTTCACTTAACTCAGGTTGCAAGATTATCATATACAGACCCGATGTTCTGGTCCTGGAGAGGTTCGAGGTGTCAAATATATCAGATTGGATGGAACTGCAACCTATCACTTAACTTAGGTTGCAAGATTACCATTTACAGACCCGATGTTCTGGTCCGGGCGAGGTTCGAGATGTCAAATATATCATATTGGATGAAACTGCAACCTATCACTTAACTCATGTTGCAAGATTACCATCTACAAACCCGATATTCTGGTCCGGGTGAGGTTCGAGGTGTTAAATATATCAGATTATATGAAACTGCAACCTATCACTTAACTCAGTTTGCAAGATTACCATTTACAAACCCGATGTTCTCTTCCAGGCGATGTTCGAGGTGTCAAATATATCAGATTGGATGAAACTGCAACCTTTCACTTAACTCAGGTTGCAAGATTATCATATACAGACCCGATGTTCTGGTCCTGGAGAGGTTCGAGGTGTCAAATATATCAGATTGGATGGAACTGCAACCTATCACTTAACTTAGGTTGCAAGATTACCATTTACAGACCCGATGTTCTGGTCCGGGCGAGGTTCGAGATGTCAAATATATCATATTGGATGAAACTGCAACCTATCACTTAACTCATGTTGCAAGATTACCATATACAAACCCGATATTCTGGTCCGGGTGAGGTTCGAGGTGTTAAATATATCAGATTGGATGAAACTGCAATCTATCACTTAACTCTGTTTGCAAGATAACGATATACAGACCCGATTTTCTAGTTCCGATAAGGTTCGAGGTGTCAAATATATCCGATTTGATGAAACTGCAACCTATCACTTAACTCAGGTAGCAAGATTACCATATACAGACCCGATATTCTGGTCCGGGTGAGGTTCAAGGTGTCAAATATATCAGATCGGATGAAACTGCAACCTATCACTTAACTCAGGTTGCAAGATTACCATTTACAGACCCGGTGTTCTCTTCCGGGCGATGTTCGAGGTGTCAAATATATCAGATTGGAAGAAACTGCAACCTATCAATTAACTCAGGTTGCAAGATTACCATATACAGACCCGATGTTCTGGTCCGTGCGAGGTTCGAGGTGTCAAATATATCATATTGGATGAAACTGCAACCTATCACTTAACTCTGCTTGCAAGATTACCGTATACAGACCCGATATTATGGTCCGGGCGAGGTTCGAGGTGTCAAATATATCATATTGGATGAAACTGCAACCTATCACTTAACTCATGTTGCAAGATTACCATATACAAACCCGATATTCTGGTTCGGGTGAGGTTCGAGGTGTTAAATATATCAGATTGGATGAAACTGTAATCTATCACTTAACTCTGTTTGCAAGATAACGATATACATACCCGATTTTCTTGTTCCGATAAGGTTTGAGGTGTCAAATATATCAGATTGGATGAAACTGCAACTTATTACTTAACTCTAGTTGCAAGATTACCATATACAGACTCGATGTTCTCGCCCGAGCGAGGTTCGAGGTGTCAAATATATCAGATTTGATGAAACCGCAACCTATCACTTAACTCAGGTAGCAAGATTACCTTATACAGACCCGATATTCTGGTCCGGGTGAGGTTCGAGGTGTTAAATATATCAGATTGGATGAAACTGCAATCTATCACTTAACTCTGTTTGCAAGATAACGATATACATACCCGATTTTCTGGTTCCGATAAGGTTCGAGGTGTCAAATATATCCGATTTGATGAAACTGCAACCTATCACTTAACTCAGGTAGCAAGATTACCATATACAGACCCGATATTCTGGTCCGGGTGAGGTTCAAGGTGTCAAATATATCAGATCGGATGAAACTGCAACCTATCAATTAATTAAGGTAGCAAGATTACCAAATACAGACCCGATGTTCTGGTCCGGGCGAGGTTCTAGGTGTTAAATATATCAGATTGTATGAAACTGCAACCTATCACTTAACTCAGGTTGCTAGATTACCATATACAGACACCCGATGTTCTGGTCCGGGCGAGGTTCGAGGTGTCAAATATATAAGATTGGATGAAACTTCAACCTATCACTTAGCTCAGGTTGCAACATTACCATATACAGACCCGATATTTTGGTCCGAGCGAGGTTCAATGTGTCAAATATATCAGATTTGATGAAACTTCAACCTATCACTTAACTCAGGTTGCATGATTACCATATACATGGCCGATGTTCTGGTCCGGGCCAGGTTCAAGGTGTCAAATATATCATATTGGATTAAACTGCAACCTATCACTTAACTCTGGTTGCAAGATTACCGTATAAAGACCCGATATTCTGGTCCGGGCGAGGTTCAAGGTGTCAAATATATCTTATTGGATGAAACTGCAACCTATCACTTAACTCAGGTTGCAAGATTACCATATACAAACCCGATATTCTGGTCCGGGTGAGGTTCGAGGTGTCAAATATATCAGATTGGATGAAACTGCAATCTATCACTTAACTCTGTTTGCAAGATTACGATATACAGACTCGATGTTCTGGTTCCGATAAGGTTTAAGGTGTCAAATATATCAGATTGGATGAAACTGCAATCTATCACTTAACTCTGTTTGCAAGATTACGATATACAAACTCGATGTTCTGGTTCCGATAAGGTTCGAGGTGTCAAATATATCATATTGGATGAAACTTCAACCTATCACTTAACTCAGGTTGCAACATTACCATATACATACCCGATATTTTGGTCTGAGCGAGGTTCGAGGTGTCAAATATATCAGATTGGATGAAACTGCAACCTATCACTTAACTCAGGTTGTAAGATTACCATATACAGACCCGATGTTCTGGTCCGGGCGAGGTTCGAGGTGTCAAATATATCATATCGGAAGAAACTGCAACCTATCAATTAACTCAGGTAGCAAGATTACCATATACAGACCCGATGTTCTGGTCCGGGCGAGGTTCTAGGTGTCAAATATATCAGATTGGATGAAACTGCAACCTATCACTTAACTTAGGTTGCTAGATTACCATATACAGACACCCGATGTTCTGGTCCGGGCGAGGTTCGAGGTGTCAAATATATCATATTGGATGAAACTGCAACCTATCACTTAACTCAGGTAGCAAGATTACCATATACAGACCCGATGTTCTGGTCCGGGCGAGGTTTTAGGTGTCAAATATATCAGATTGGATGAAACTGCAACCTATCACTTAACTCAGGTTGCAAGATTACCATTTACAGACCCGATGTTCTCTTCCGGGAGATGTTCGAGGTGTCAAATATATCAGATTGGATGAAACTGCAACCTATCACTTAACTCTAGTTGCAAGATTACCATATACAGACTCGACGTTTCTCGTCCGAGCGAGGTTCTAGGTGTCAAATATATCAGATTGGATGAAACTGTAACCTATCACTTAATTCTGGTTGCAATATTACCATATACAAGACCGATGTTCTGGACTGAGCGAGGTTCAAGATGTCAAATATGTCAGACTGGATGAAACTACAACCTATCACTTAACTCAGGTTGCAAAATTACCATATACAGACTCGATGTTCTGGTCCGGGCGAGGTTCGAGGAGTCAAATATATCAGATTGGATGAAACTGCAACCTATCACTTAACTCAGGTTG
>NW_020618825.1:2639681-2649494 GCF_003573695.1 Papaver somniferum
AATCTATCACTTAACTCTGTTTGCAAGATAACGATATACATACCCGATTTTCTTGTTCCGATAAGGTTTGAGGTGTCAAATATATCAGATTGGATGAAACTGCAACTTATTACTTAACTCTAGTTGCAAGATTACCATATACAGACTCGATGTTCTCGCCCGAGCGAGGTTCGAGGTGTCAAATATATCAGATTTGATGAAACCGCAACCTATCACTTAACTCAGGTAGCAAGATTACCTTATACAGACCCGATATTCTGGTCCGGGTGAGGTTCATGGTGTCAAATATATCAGATTGGATGAAACTGCAACCTATCACTTAACTCTGCTTGCAAGATTACCGTATACAGACCCGATATTCTGGTCCGGTCGAGGTTCGAGGTGTCAAATATATCATATTGGATGAAACTGCAACCTATCACTTAACTCAGGTTGCAAGATTACCATATACAAACCCGAAATTCTGGTACGGGTGAGGTTCGAGGTGTCAAATATATCAGATTGGATGAAACTGCAATGTATCACTTAACTCTGTTTGCAAGATTAATATATACAGACCCGATGTTCTGGTTCCGATAAGGTTTGAGGTGTCAAATATATCAGATTGGATGAAAATGAAACTTATTAATTAACTCTAGTTGCAAGATTACCATATACAGACTCGATGTTCTCTCCCGAGCGAGGTTCGAGGTGTCAAATATATCAGATTTGATGAAACTGCAACCTATCACTTAACTCAGGTAGCAATATTACCATATTCAGACCCGATATTCTGGTACGGGGGAGGTTCGAGGTGTCAAATATATCATATCGGATGAAACTGCAATCTATCACTTAACTCAGGTAGCAAGATTACCATATATAGACCTGATGTTCTGGTCCGGGCGAGGTTCTAGCTAGGTGTCAAATATATCAGATTGGATGAAACTGCAACCTATCACTTAACTCAGGTTGCAGGATTACCATACACAAACCCGATATTCTGGTCCGGGTGAGGTTCGAGGTGTCAAATATATCATATTGGATGAAACTGCAATCTATCACTTAACTCTGTTTGCAAGATTACGATATACAGACCCGATGTTCTGGTTCCGATAAGGTTTAAGGTGTCAAATATATCAGATTGGATGAAACTGCAACTTATTACTTAACTCTAGTTGCAAGATTACCATATACAAACTCGATGTTCTCGCCCGAGCGAGGTTCGAGGTGTCAAATATATCAGATTTGATGAAACTGCAACCTATCACTTAAATCAGGTAGCAAGATTACCATATACAGACCCGATATTCTGGTCTGGGTGAGGTTCGAGGTGTCAAATATATGAAACTGCAACCTATCACTTAACTCAGGTTGCAAGATTACCATATAAAGACCCGATGTTCTGGTCCGGGCAAGGTTCAAGGTGTCAAATATATCAGATTGAATGAAACTGCAACCTATCACTTAATCAGGTTGCAAGATTACCATATACAGACCCGATGTTCTGGTCCGTGCGAGGTTCGAGGTGTCAAATATATCAGAATGGATGAAACTGCAACCTATCACTTAACTCAATTTGCAAGATTACCATTTACAGACCCAATGTTCTCTTCCAGGCGATATTCGAGGTGTCAAATATATCAGATTGGATGAAACTGCAACCTTTCACTTAACTCAGGTTGCTAGATTATCATATACAGACCCGATGTTCTGGTCCTGGAGAGGTTCGAGGTGTCAAATATATCAGATTGGATGGAACAGCAACCTATCACTTAACTCAGGTTGCAAGATTACCATTTACAGACCCGATGTTCTCTTCCGGGCGATGTTCTAGGTGTCAAATATATCAGATTGGATGAAACTACAACCTTTCACTTAACTCAGGTTTCAATATTACCATATACACACCCGATGTTCTGGTCCGGGCGATGTTCGAGGTGTCAAATATATCAGATTGGATGAAACTGCAACCTATCACTTAACTCAGGTTGCAAGATTACCATTAACAAACCCGATCTTCTGGTCCGGGTGAGGTTCGAGGTGTCAAATATATCAGATTGGATGAAACTACAATCTATCACTTCACTCTGTTTGCAATATTACAATATACAGACCCGATGTTCTGGTTCCGATAAGGTTTGAGGTACCAAATATATCAGATTGGATGAAATTGCAACCTATCACTTAACTCAGGTTGCAAAATTACCATATACAGACCCGATGTTCTGGTCGGGGCGAGGTTCGAGGTGTCAAATATATCAGATCGGATGAAACTGCAACATATCACTTAACTCAGGTAGCAAGATTACCATATATAGACCCGATGTTCTGGTCCGGGCGAGGTTTTAGGTGTCAAATATATCAGATTGGATGAAACTGCAACCTATCACTTAACTCAGGTTGCTAGATTACCATATACAGACACCCGATGTTCTGGTCCGGATGAGGTTCGAGGTGTCAAATATACCAGATTGGATGAAAGATCAACCTATCACTTAACTCAGATTGCAACATTATCATATATAGACCCGATGTTGTGGTCCAAGCGAGGTTCAAGGTATCAAATATATCAGAATGGATGAAACTGCAACCTATCACTTAACTCAGGTTGCAAGATTACCATATACAGACCCGATGTTCTGGTCCGGGCGAGGTTCGAGGTGTCAAATATATCAGATTGGATGAAACTCAAACCTTTCACTTAACTCTGGTTGCAAGATTACCGTTTACAGACCCGATATTCTGTTACGGGCGAGGTTCGAGGTGTCAAATACATCATATTGGATGAAACTGCAACCTATCACTTAACTCAGGTTGCAAGATTACCATATACAAACCCGATATTCTGGTCCGGGTGAGGTTCGAGGTGTCAAATATATCAGATTGAATGAAATTGCAATCTATCACTTAACTCTGTTTGCAAGATTACCATATATACAGACCCGATGTTCTGGTTCCGATAAGGTTTGAGGTGTCAAATATATCAGATTGGATGAAACTGCAACTTATTACTTAACTCTAGTTGCAAGATTACCATATACAGACTCGATGTTCTCGCCCGAGCGAGGTTCCAGGTGTCAAATATGTCAGATTTGATGAAACTGCAACCTATCACTTAACTCAGGTAGCAAGATTACCATATACAGACCCGATATTCTGGTCCGGGTGAGGTTCGAGGTGTCAAATATATGAAACTGCAACCTATCACTTAAATCAGGTTGCAAGATTACTATATAAAGACCCGATGTTCTGGTCCGGGCAAGGTTCGAGGTGTCAAATATATCAGATTTGATGAAACTGCAACCTATCACTTAACTCAGGTTGCAAGATTACCATATACAGACCCGATGTTCTGGTCCGTGCGAGGTTCAAGGTATCAAATATATCATATTGGATGAAACTGCAACCTATCACTTAACTCTGGTTGCAAGATTACCATATACAGACTCGACGTTTCTCGTCCGAGCGAGGTTCTAGGTGTCAAATATATCAGATTGGATGAAACTGTAACCTATCACTTAATTCTGGTTGCAATATTACCATATACAAGACCGATGTTCTGGACTGAGCGAGGTTCAAGATGTCAAATATGTCAGACTGGATGAAACTACAACCTATCACTTAACTCAGGTTGCAAAATTACCATATACAGACCCGATGTTCTGGTCCGGGCGAGGTTCGAGGAGTCAAATATATCAGATTGGATGAAACTGCAACCTATCACTTAACTCAGGTTGCAAGATTACCATATACAGACCCGGTGTTCTAGTCTAGGCGAGGTTCGAGGTGTCAAATACAACAGATCGGATGAAACTGCATCCTATCACTTAACACAGGTTGCAAGATTACCATATACAGACCTGATGTTCTGGTGCAGACGAGGTTCAAAGTGTCAAATATATCAGATTGGAAGAAACTGCAACCTATCACTTAACTCAGGTTGCAAGATTACCATATACAAACCCGATATTCTGGTCCGGGTGAGGTTCAAGGTGTTAAATATATCAGATTGGATGAAACTGCAATCTATCACTTAACTCAGGTTGAAAGATTACCATATACAAACCCGATGTTCTGGTCCGTGCGAGGTTCGAGGTGTCAAATATATCAGAATGGATGAAACTGCAACCTATCACTTAACTCAGTTTGCAAGATTACCATTTACAGACCCGATGTTCTCTTCCAGGCGATGTTCGAGGTGTCAAATATATCAGATTGGATGAAACTGCAACCTTTCACTTAACTCAAGTTGCAAGATTATCATATACAGACCCGATGTTCTGGTCCTGGAGAGGTTCGAGGTGTCAAATATATCAGATTGGATGGATATGCAACCTATCACTTAACTCAGGTTGCAAGATTACCATTTACAGACCCGATGTTCTCTTCCGGGCGATGTTCGAGGTGTCAAATATATCAGATTGGATGAAACTGCAACCTATCACTTAACTCAGGTTGCAAGATTACCATATACAGACCCGATGTTCTGGTCCGTGCGAGGTTCAAGGTATCAAATATATCATATTGGATGAAACTGCAACCTATCACTTAACTCTGGTTGCAAGATTACCATATACAGACTCGACGTTTCTCGTCCGAGCGAGGTTCTAGGTGTCAAATATATCAGATTGGATGAAACGGTAACCTATCACTTAATTCTGGTTGCAATATTACCATATACAAGACCGATGTTCTGGACTGAGCGAGGTTCAAGATGTCAAATATGTCAGACTGGATGAAACTACAACCTATCACTTAACTCAGGTTGCAAAATTACCATATACAGACCCGATGTTCTGGTCCGGGCGAGGTTCGAGGAGTCAAATATATCAGATTGGATGAAACTGCAACCTATCACTTAACTCAGGTTGCAAGATTACCATATACAGACCCGGTGTTCTAGTCTAGGCGAGGTTCGAGGTGTCAAATACAACAGATCGGATGAAACTGCATCCTATCACTTAACACAGGTTGCAAGATTACCATATACAGACCTGATGTTCTGGTGCAGACGAGGTTCAAAGTGTCAAATATATCAGATTGGAAGAAACTGCAACCTATCACTTAACTCAGGTTGCAAGATTACCATATACAAACCCGATATTCTGGTCCGGGTGAGGTTCAAGGTGTTAAATATATCAGATTGGATGAAACTGCAATCTATCACTTAACTCAGGTTGAAAGATTACCATATACAAACCCGATGTTCTGGTCCGTGCGAGGTTCGAGGTGTCAAATATATCAGAATGGATGAAACTGCAACCTATCACTTAACTCAGTTTGCAAGATTACCATTTACAGACCCGATGTTCTCTTCCAGGCGATGTTCGAGGTGTCAAATATATCAGATTGGATGAAACTGCAACCTTTCACTTAACTCAAGTTGCAAGATTATCATATACAGACCCGATGTTCTGGTCCTGGAGAGGTTCGAGGTGTCAAATATATCAGATTGGATGGAACTGCAACCTATCACTTAACTCAGGTTGCAAGATTACCATTTACAGACCCGATGTTCTCTTCCGGGCGATGTTCGAGGTGTCAAATATATCAGATTGGATGAAACTGCAACCTTTCACTTAACTCAGGTTTCAATATTACCATATACAAACCCGATGTTCTGGTTCGGGCGATGTTCGAGGTGTCAAATATATCAGATTGGATGAAACTGCAACCTATCACTTAACTCAGGTTGCAAGATTACCATAAACAAACCCGATCTTCTGGTCCAGGTGAGGTTCGAGGTGTCAAATATATCAGATTGGATGAAACTACAATCTATCACTTCACTGTGTTTGCAATATTACAATATACAGACCCGATGTTCTGGTTCCAATAAGGTTTGATCTATCAAATATATCAGATTGGATGAAATTGCAACCTATCACTTAACTCAGGTTGCAAAATTGCCATATACAGACCTGATGTTCTGGTCGGGGCGAGGTTCGAGGTGTCAAATATATCAGATCGGATGAAACTGCAACATATCACTTAACTCAGGTAGCAAGATTACCATATATAGACCCGATATTCTGGTCCGGGAGAGGTTTTAGGTGTCAAATATATTAGATTGGACGAAACTGCAACCTATCACTTAACTCAGGTTGCTAGATTACCATATACAGACACCCGATGTTCTGGTCCGGATGAGGTTCGAGGTGTCAAATATACCAGATTGGATGAAAGTTCAACCTATCACTTAACTCAGATTGCAACATTATCATATATAGACCCGATGTTGTGGTCCAAGCGAGTTTCAAGGTGTCAAATATATCAGAATGGATGAAACTGCAACCTATCACTTAACTCAGGTTGCAAGATTACCATATATAGACCCGATGTTCTGGTCCGGGCGAGGTTCGAGGTGTCAAATATATCAGATTGGATGAAACTGCAACCTTTCACTTAACTCTGGTTGCAAGATTACCGTTTACAGACATGATATTCTGGTCCGGGCGAGGTTCGAGGTGTCAAATATATCATATTGGATGAAACTGCAACCTATCACTTAACTCAGGTTGCAAGATTACCATATACAAACCCGATATTCTGGTCCGGGTGAGGTTCGAGGTGTCAAATATATCAGATTGGATGAATTTGCAATCTATCACTTAACTCTGTTTGCAAGATTACCATATACAGACCCGATGTTCTGGTTCCGATAAGGTTTGAGGTGTCAAATATATCAGATTGGATGAAACTGCAACTTATTACTTAACTCTAGTTGCAAGATTACCATATACAGACTCGATGTTCTCGCCCGAGCGAGGTTCCAGGTGTCAAATATGTCAGATTTGATGAAACTGCAACCTATCACTTAACTCAGGTAGCAAGATTACCATATACAGACCCGATATTCTGGTCCGGGTGAGGTTCGAGGTGTCAAATATATGAAACTGCAACCTATCACTTAACTCAGGTTGCAAGATTACCATATAAAGACCCGATGTTCTGGTCCGGGCAAGGTTCGAGGTGTCAAATATATCAGATTTGATGAAACTGCAACCTATCACTTAACTCAGGATGCAAGATTACCATATACAGACCCGATGTTCTGGTCCGTGCAAGGTTCGAGGTATGAAATATATAATATTGGATGAAACTGCAACCTATCACTTAACTCTGGTTGCAAGATTACCATATACAGACTCGAGGTTTCTCGTCTGAGCGAGGTTCTAGGTGTTAAATATATCAGATTGGATGAAATTGTAACCAATCACTTAATTATGGTTGCAATATTACCATATACAAGACCGATGTTCTGGACTGAGCGAGGTTCAAGATGTCAAATATGTCAGACTGGATGAAACTACAACATATCACTTATATCAGGTTGCAAGATTACCATATACAGACCCGATGTTCTGGTCCGGGCGAGGTTCGAGGAGTCAAATATATCAGATTGGATGAAACTGCAACCTATCACTTAACTCAGGTTGCAAGATTACCATATACAGACCCGGTGTTCTAGTCCAGGCGAGGTTCGAGGTGTCAAATATATCAGATCGGATGAAACTGCATCCTATCACTTAACACAGGTTGCAAGATTACCATATACAGACCTGATGTTCTGGTCCAGACGAGGTTCAAAGTGTCAAATATATCATATTGGAAGAAACTGCAACCTATCACTTAACTCAGGTTGCAAGTTTACCATTTACAGACCCGGTGTTCTCTTCCGGGCGATGTTCGAGGTGTCAAATATATCAGATTGGATGAAACTGCAACCTTTCACTTAACTCAGGTTGCAAGATTATCATATACAGACCCGATTTTCTGGTCCGGGCGAGGTTCGAGGTGTCAAATATATCAGATTGGATGAATCTGCAACCTATCACTTAACTCAGGTTGCAAGATTACCATTTACAGACCCGATGTTCTCTTCCGGGCGATGTTCGAGCTGTCAAATATATCAGATTGGATGAAACTGCAACCTTTCACTTAACTCAGGTTGCATTATTACCATATACAGACCCGATGTTCTGGTCCGGGCGATGTTCGAGGTGTCAAATATATCAGATTGGATGAAACTGCAACCTATCACTTAACTTAGGTTGCAAGATTACCATAAATAAACCCGATGTTCTGGTCCGGGTGAGGTTCGAGGTGTCAAATATATCAGATTGGATGAAACTACAATCTATCACTTAACTCTGTTTGCAAGATTACGATATACAGACCCGATGTTCTGGTTCCGATAAGGTTTGAGGTGTCAAATATATCAGATTGGATGAAACTGCAACCTATCACTTAACTTAGGTTGCAAGATTACCATATACATACCCGATATTCTGGTCCGGGCGAGGTTCGAGGTGTCAAATATATTAGATCGGATGAAACTGCAACCTATCACTTAACTCAGGTAGCAAGATTACCATATACAGACCCGATGTTCTGGTCCGGGCGAGGTTTTAAGTGTCAAATATAACAGATTGGATGAAACTGCAACCTATCACTTAACTCAGGTTGCTAGATTACCATATACAGACACCCGATGTTCTGATCCGGGTGAGGTTTGAGGTGTCAAATATACCAGATTAGATGAAACTTCAACCTATCACTTAACTCAGGTTGCAACATTACCATATACAGACCCGATGTTTTGGTCCGAGCGAGGTTCAAGGTGTCAAATATATCAGATTGGATGAAACTGCAACCTATCACTTAACTCAGGTTGCAAGATTACCATATACAGACCCGATGTTCTGGTACGGGCGAGGTTCGAGGTGTCAAATATATCAGATTGGATGAAACTGCAACCTTTCACTTAACTCAGGTTGCAAGATTACCATATACAGACCTGATGTTCTGGTCAGGGCGAGGTTTGAGGTGTCAAATATATCAGATCGGATGAAACTGCAACCTATCACTTAACTTAGGTAGCAAGATTACCATATACAAACCCGATGTTCTGGTCCGTGCGAGGTTCTAGGTGTCAAATATATCAGTTTGGATGAAACTGCAACCTATCATTTAACTCAGGTTGCTAAATTAACATATACAGACACCCGATGTTCTGGTCCGGGCGAGGTTCGAGGTGTCAAATATATCATATTGGATGAAACTTCAACCAGTCACTTAACTCAGGTTGCAACATTACCATATACAAACCCGATGTTTTGGTCCGAGCGAGGTTCAAGGTTTCAAATATATCAGATTGGATGAACCTGCAATCTATCACTTAACTAAGGTTGCAAGATTACCATATACAGACCCGATGTTCTGGTCCGGGCGAGGTTCGAGGTGTCAAATATATCAGATTGGATGAAACTCCAACCTATCACTTAACTCAGGTTGCAAGATTACCATTTACAGACCCGATGTTCTCTTCCGGGCGATGTTCGAGGTGTCAAATATATCAGATTGGATGACTGCAACCTTTCACTTAACTCAGGTTGCAAGATTACCATATACAAACCCGATGTTCTGGTCCGGGCGATGTTCGAGGTGTCAAATATATCAGATTGGATGAAACTGCAACCTATCACTTAACTCAGGTTGCAAGATTACCATAAATAAACCCGATGTTCTGGTCCGGGTGAGGTTCGAGGTGTCAAATATATCAGATTGGATGAAACTACAATCTATCACTTAACTCTGTTTGCAAGATTACGATATACAGACCCGATGTTCTGGTTCCGATAAGGTTTGAGGTGTCAAATATATCAGATTGGATGAAACTGGAACCTATCACTTAACTTAGGTTGCAAGATTACCATATACATACCCGATGTTCTGGTCCGGGCGAGGTTCGAGGTGTCAAATATATTAGATCGGATGAAACTGCAACCTATCACTTAACTCAGGTAGCAAGATTACCATATCCAGACC
>NW_020618825.1:2649504-2649885 GCF_003573695.1 Papaver somniferum
CAGACCCGATGTTCTGGTCCGGGCGAGGTTCTAAGTGTCAAATATATCATATTGGATGAAACTGCAACCTATCACTTAACTCAGGTTGCTAGATTACCATATATAGACACCCAATGTTCTGATCCGGGTGAGGTTTGAGGTGTCAAATTTACCAGATTAGATGAAACTTCAACCTATCACTTAACTCAGGTTGCAACATTACCATATACATACCCGATGTTTTGGTCCGAGCGAGGTTCAAGGTGTCAAATATATCAGATTGGATGAAACTGCAACCTATCACTTAACTCAGGTTGAAAGATTACCATATACAAACCCGATGTTCTGGTCCGGGCGAGGTTCGAGGTGTCAAATATATCAGATTGGATGAAACTGCAACCT
>NW_020618825.1:2649895-2693032 GCF_003573695.1 Papaver somniferum
GATATTCTGGTCCGGGCGAGGTTCGAGGTGTCAAATATATCATATTGGATGAAACTGCAACCTATCACTTAACTCAGGTTGCAAGATTACCATATACAAACCCGATATTCTGGTCCGGGTGAGGTTCGAGGTGTCAAATATATCAGATTGGATGAATTTGCAATCTATCACTTAACTCTGTTTGCAAGATTACCATATACAGACCCGATGTTCTGGTCCGTGCGAGGTTCGAGGTATCAAATATATCATATTGGATGAAACTGCAACCTATCACTTAACTCTGTTTGCAAGATTACCATATACAGACTCGAGGTTTCTCGTCTGAGCGAGGTTCTAGGTGTCAAATATATCAGATTGGATGAAATTGTAACCTATCACTTAATTCTGGTTGCAATATTACCATATACAAGACCGATGTTCTGGACTGAGCGAGGTTCAAGATGTCAAATATGTCAGACTGGATGAAACTACAACCTATCACTTAACTCAGGTTGCAAGATTACCATATACAGACCCGATGTTCTGGTCCGGGCGAGGTTCGAGGAGTCAAATATATCAGATTGGATGAAACTGCAACCTATCACTTAACTCAGGTTGCAAGATTACCATATACAGACCCGGTGTTCTAGTCTAGGCGAGGTTCGAGGTGTCAAATATATCAGATCGGATGAAACTGCATCCTATCACTTAATACAGGTTGCAAGATTACCATATACAGACCTGATGTTCTGGTCCAGACGAGGTTCAAAGTGTCAAATATATCAGATTGGAAGAAACTGCAACCTATCACTTAACTCAGGTTGCAAGATTACCATTTACAGACCCGGTGTTCTCTTCCGGGCGATGTTCGAGGTGTCAAATATATCAGATTGGATGAAACTGCAACCTTTCACTTAACTCAGGTTGCAAGATTATCATATACAGACCCGATTTTCTGGTCCGGGCGAGGTTCGAGGTGTCAAATATATCAGATTGGATGAATCTGCAACCTATCACTTAACTCAGGTTGCAAGATTACCATTTACAGACCCGATGTTCTCTTCCGGGCGATGTTCGAGGTGTCAAATATATCAGATTGGATGAAACTGCAACCTTTCACTTAACTCAGGTTGCAAGATTACCATATACAGACCCGATGTTCTGGTCCGGGCGATGTTCGAGGTGTCAAATATATCAGATTGGATGAAACTGCAACCTATCACTTAACTCAGGTTGCAAGATTACCATAACTAAACCCGATGTTCTGGTCCGGGTGAGGTTCGAGGTGTCAAATATATCAGATTGGATGAAACTACAATCTATCACTTAACTCTGTTTGCAAGATTACGATATACAGACCCGATGTTCTGGTTCCGATAAGGTTTGAGGTGTCAAATATATCAGATTGGATGAAACTGCAACCTATCACTTAACTTAGGTTGCAAGATTACCATATACATACCCGATGTTCTGGTCCGGGCGAGGTTCGAGGTGTCAAATATATTAGATCGGATGAAACTGTAACCTATCACTTAACTCAGGTAGCAAGATTACCATATACAGACCCGATGTTCTGGTCCGGGCGAGGTTCTAAGTGTCAAATATATCAGATTGGATGAAACTGCAACCTATCACTTAACTCAGGTTGCTAGATTACCATATACAAACACCCGATGTTATGATCCGGGTGAGGTTTGAGGTGTCAAATATACCAGATTAGATGAAACTTCAACCTATCACTTAACTCAGGTTTCAACATTACCATATACAAACCCGATGTTTTGGTCCGAGCGAGGTTCAAGGTGTCAAATATATCAGATTGGATGAAACTGCAACCTATCACTTAACTCAGGTTGAAAGATTACCATATACAAACCCGATGTTCTGGTCCGGGCGAGGTTCGAGGTGTCAAATATATCAGATTGGATGAAACTGCAACCTTTCACTTAACTCAGGTTGCAAGATTACCATATACAGACCCGATGTTCTGGTCAGGGCGAGGTTTGAGGTGTCAAATATATTAGATCGGATGAAACTCCAACCTATCACTTAACTTAGGTAGCAAGATTACCATATACAAACCCGATGTTCTGGTCCGGGCGAGGTTCCAGGTGTCAAATATATCAGATTGGATGAAACTGCAACCTATCACTTAACTCAGGTTACTAGATTAACATATACAGACACCCGATGTTCTGGTCCGGGCAAGGTTCGAGGTGTCAAATATATCATATTGGATGAAACTTCAACCAATCACTTAACTCAGGTTGCAACATTACCATATACAAACCCGAGGTTTTGGTCCGAGCGAGGTTCAAGGTTTCAAATATATCAGATTGGATGAACCTGCAACCTATCCCTTAATTAAGGTTGCCAGATTACCATATACAGACCCGATGTTCTGGTCCGGGCGAGGTTCGAGGTGTCAAATATATCAGATTCGATGAAACTGCAACCTATCACTTAACTCAGGTAGCAAGATTACCATATACAGACCCGATGTTTTGGTCCGAGCGAGGTTCAAGGTTTCAAATATATCAATTGGATGAACCTGCAATCTATCACTTAACTAAGGTTGCAAGATTACCATATACAGACCCGATGTTCGGGTCCGGGCGAGGTTCGAGGTGTCAAATATATCAGATTGGATGAAACTGCAACCTATCACTTAACTCAGGTAGCAAAATTACCATATACAGACCCGATGTTTTGGTCCGAGCGGGGTTCAAGGTTTCAAATATATCAGATTGGATGATGTCCGAGCGAGGTTCAAGGTTTCAAATATATCAGATTGGATGAAACTGCAACCTATCACTTAACTAAGGTTGCAAGATTACCATATACAGACCCGATGTTCTGGTCCGAGCGATGTTCGAGGTGTCAAATATATTAGATTGGATGAAACTGCAACCTATCACTTAACTCAGGTTGCAAGATTACCATAAACAAACCCGATATTCTGGTCCGGGCGAGGTTCGAGGTGTCAAATATATCAAATTGGATGAAACTAAAATCTATTACTTAACTCTGTTTGCAAGATTACGATATACAGACCCGATGTTCTGGTTCCGATAAGGTTTGAGGTGTCAAATATATCAGATTGTATGAAAATGCAACCTATCACTTAACTTGGGTTGCAAGATTACCATATACAGAACCGATGTTCTGGTCTGGGCGAGGTTTGAGGTGTCAAATATATTAGATCGGATGAAACTGCAACCTATCACTTAACTCAGGTAGCAAGATTACCATATACAGACCCGATGTTCTGGTCCGGGCGAGGTTCTAAGTGTCAAATATATCAGATTGGATGAAACTGCAACCTATCACTTAACTCAGGTTGCTAGTTTACCATATACAGACACCTGATGTTCTGATCCGGGTGAGGTTTGAGGTGTCAAATATATCATATTGGATGAAACTTCAACCCATCACTTAACTCAGGTTGCAACATTACCATATACAGACCCGATGTTTTGGTCCGAGCGAGGTTCAAGGTGTCAAATATATCAGATTGGATGAAACTGCAACCTATCACTTAACTCAGGTTGCAAGATTACCATATACATACCCGATGTTCTGGTCCGGGCGAGGTTCGAGGTGTCAAATATATCAGATTGGATGAAACTGCAACCTTTCACTTAACTCAGGTTGCAAGATTACCATATACAGACCAGATTTTCTGGTCCGGGCGAGTTTCGAGGTGTCAAATATATCAGATCGGATGAAATTGGAACCTATCACTTAACTTAGGTAGCAAGATTACGATATACAAACCCGATGTTCTGGTCCGGGCGAGGTTCTAGGTGTCAAACATATCAGATTGGATGAAACTGCAACCTATCACTTAACTCAGGTTGCTAGATTACCATATACAGACACCCGATGTTCTGATCCGGGTGAGGTTTGAGGTGTCAAATTTACCAGATTAGATGAAACTTCAACCAATCACTTAACTCAGGTTGCAACATTACCATATACAGACCCGATGTTTTGGTCCGAGCGAGGTTCAAGGTTTCAAATATATCAGATTGGATGAAACTGCAACCTATCACTTAACTCAGGTTGCAAGATTACCATATACAGACCCGATGTTCTGGTCCGGGTGAGGTTCGAGCTGTCAAATATATCATATTGGATGAAACTGCAACCTATCACTTAACTCAGGTAGCAAGATTACCATATAGAGACCCGATGTTTTGGTCCGAGCGAGGTTCAAGGTTTCAAATATATCAGATTGGATGAAACTGCAACCTATCACTTAACTAAGGTTGCAAGATTACCATATACAGACCCGATGTTCTGGTCCGGGCGAGGTTCGAGGTGTCAAATATATCAGATTGGATGAAACTGCAACTTATCACTTAACTCAGGTTGCTAGATTAACATATACAGACACCCGATGTTCTGGTCCGGGCGAGGTTCGAGGTGTCAAATATATCATATTGGATAAAACTTCAACCTATCACTTAACTCAGGTTGCAACATTACCATATACAGACCCGATATTTTGGTCCGAGCGAGGTTCAAGGTTTCAAGTTTATCAGATTGGATGAAACCGCAACCTATCACTTAAATAAGGTTGCAAGATTACCATATACAAACCCGATATTCTGGTCCGGGTGAGGTTCGAGGTGTTAAATATATCAGATTGGATGAAACTGCAATCTATCACTTAACTCTGTTTGCAAGATTACGATATACAGACCCGATTTTATGGTTCCGATAAGGTTTGAGGTGTCAAATATATCAGATTGGATGAAACTGCAACTTATTTAGTTAACTCTGGTTGCAAGATTACCATATACAGACTCGATGTTCTAGCCCGAGCGAGGTTCGAGGTGTCAAATATATCAGATCGGATGAAACTGCAACATATCACTTAACTCAGGTAGCAAGATTACCATATACAGACTCGATGTTCTGGTCCGGGCAAGGTTCTAGGTGTCAAATATATCAGATTGGATGAAACTGCGACCTATCACTTAAATCAGGTTGCTAGATTACCATATACAGACACCCGATATTGGGGTCCGGGCGAGGTTCGAGGTGTCAAATATATCAGATTGGATGAAACTTCAACCTATCACTTAACTCAGGTTGCAACATTACCATATACAGACCCGATGTTTTGGTCCGAACGAGGTTCAAGGTGTCAAATATATCAGATTGGATGAAACTGCAACCTATCACTTAACTCAGGTTGCAAGATTACCATATACAAACCCGATATTCTGGTCCGGGTGAGGTTCAAGGTGTTAAATATATCAGATTGGATGAAACTGCAATCTATCACTTAACTCTGTTTGCAAGATTACGATATACAGACCCGATTTTATGGTTCCGATAAGGTTTGAGGTGTCAAATATATCAGATTGGATGAAACTGCAACTTATTACTTAACTCTGGTTGCAAGATTACCATATACAGACTCGATGTTCTCGCCCGAGCGAGGTTCGAGGTGTCAAATATATCAGATCGGATGAAACTGCAACCTATCACTTAACTCAGGTAGCAAGATTACCATATACAAACCCGATATTCTGGTCCGGGTGAGGTTCGAGGTGTCAAATAAATGAAACTGCAACCTATCACTTAACTCAGGTTGCAAGATTACCATGTAAAGACCCGATGTTCTGGTCCGGGAAAGGTTCAAGGTGTCAAATATATCAGATTGGATGAAACTGCAACCTATCACTTAACTTAGGTTGCAAGATTACCATATACAAACCCGATGTTCTGGTCCGTGCGAGGTTCGAGGTGTCAAATATATCAGATTGGATAAAACTGCAACCTATCACTTAACTCAGGTTGCAAGATTACCATTTACAGACCCGATGTTCTCTTCCGGGAGATGTTCGAGGTGTCAAATATATCAGATTGGATGAAACTGCAACCTTTCATTTAACTCAGGTTGCAAGATTATCATATACAGACCCGATGTTCTGGTCCGGGAGAGGTTCGAGGTGTTAAATATATCATATTGGACGGAACTGCAACCTATCACTTAACTCAGGTTGCAAGATTACCGTTTACAGACCCGATATTCTGGTCCGTACGAGGTTCGAGGTGTCAAATATATCATATTGGATGAAACTGCAACCCATCACTTAACTCAGGTTGCAAGATTACCATATACAAACTCGATATTCTGGTTCGGGTGAGGTTCGAGGTGTGAAATATATCAGATTGGATGAAACTGCAATCTATCACTGAACTCTGTTTGCAAGATTACGATATACAGACCCGATGTTCTGGTTCCGATAAGGTTTGAGATGTCAAATATATGAGATTGGATGAAACTGCAACTTATTACTTAACTCTAGTTGCAAGATTACCATATATAAACTCGATGTTCTCGCCCGAGCGAGGTTCGAGGTGTCAAATATGTCAGATTTGATGAAACTGCAACCTATCACTTAACTCAGGTAGCAAGATTACCATATACAGACCCAATATTCTGGTCCGGGTGAGGTTCGAGGTGTCAAATATATGAAACTGCAACCTATCACTTAACTCAGGTTGCAAGATTACCATATAAAGACCCGATATTCTGGTCCGGGCAAGGTTAGAGGTGTCAAATATATCAGATTGGATGAAACTGCAACCTATCACTTAACTCGGGTTGCAAGATTACCATATACAGACCCGATGTTCTGGTCCGTGCGAGGTTCAAGGTACCAAATATATCAGACTGGATGAAACTGCAACCTATCACTTAACTCTGGTTGCAAGATTACCTTATACAGACTCGAGGTTCTAGGTGTCAAATATATCAGATTGGATGAAACTGCAACCTATCACTTAACTCATGTAGCAAGATTACCATATACAAACCCGATTTTCTGGTCCGGGCGAGGTTCGAGGTGTCAAATATATCAGATTGGATGAAACTGCAACTTATCACTTAACTCAGGTTGCTAGATTAACATATACAGACACCCGATGTTCTGGTCCGGGCGAGGTTCGAGGTGTCAAATATATCATATTGGATAAAACTTCAACCTATCACTTAACTCAGGTTGCAACATTACCATATACAGACCCGATATTTTGGTCCGAGCGAGGTTCAAGGTTTCAAGTTTATCAGATTGGATGAAACCGCAACCTATCACTTAAATAAGGTTGCAAGATTACCATATACAAACCCGATATTCTGGTCCGTGTGAGGTTCGAGGTGTTAAATATATCAGATTGGATGAAACTGCAATCTATCACTTAACTCTATTTGCAAGATTACGATATACAGACCCGATTTTATGGTTCCGATAAGGTTTGAGGTGTCAAATATATCAGATTGGATGAAACTGCAACTTATTTAGTTAACTCTGGTTGCAAGATTACCATATACAGACTCGATGTTCTAGCCCGAGCGAGGTTCGAGGTGTCAAATATATCAGATCGGATGAAACTGCAACATATCACTTAACTCAGGTAGCAAGATTACCATATACAGACTCGATGTTCTGGTCCGGGCAAGGTTCTAGGTGTCAAATATATCAGATTGGATGAAACTGCGACCTATCACTTAAATCAGGTTGCTAGATTACCATATACAGACACCCGATATTGGGGTCCGGGCGAGGTTCGAGGTGTCAAATATATCAGATTGGATGAAACTTCAACCTATCACTTAACTCAGGTTGCAACATTACCATATACAGACCCGATGTTTTGGTCCGAACGAGGTTCAAGGTGTCAAATATATCAGATTGGATGAAACTGCAACCTATCACTTAACTCAGGTTGCAAGATTACCATATACAAACCCGATATTCTGGTCCGGGTGAGGTTCAAGGTGTTAAATATATCAGATTGGATGAAACTGCAATCTATCACTTAACTCTGTTTGCAAGATTACGATATACAGAGCCGATTTTATGGTTCCGATAAGGTTTGAGGTGTCAAATATATCAGATTGGATGAAACTGCAACTTATTACTTAACTCTGGTTGCAAGATTACCATATACATACTCGATGTTCTCGCCCGAGCGAGGTTCGAGGTGTCAAATATATCAGATCGGATGAAACTGCAACCTATCACTTAACTCAGGTAGCAAGATTACCATATACAAACCCGATATTCTGGTCCGGGTGAGGTTCGAGGTGTCAAATAAATGAAACTGCAACCTATCACTTAACTCAGGTTGCAAGATTACCATATAAAGACCCGATGTTCTGGTCCGAAAAAGGTTCAAGGTGTCAAATATATCAGATTGGATGAAACTGCAACCTATCACTTAACTTAGGTTGCAAGATTACCATATACAAACCCGATGTTCTGGTCCGTGCGAGGTTCGAGGTGTCAAATATATCAGATTGGATAAAACTGCAACCTATCACTTAACTCAGGTTGCAAGATTACCATTTACAGACCCGATGTTCTCTTCCGGGAGATGTTCGAGGTGTCAAATATATCAGATTGGATGAAACTGCAACCTTTCATTTAACTCAGGTTGCAAGATTATCATATACAGACCCGATGTTCTGGTCCGGGAGAGGTTCGAGGTGTTAAATATATCATATTGGACGGAACTGCAACCTATCACTTAACTCAGGTTGCAAGATTACCGTTTACAGACCCGATATTCTGGTCCGTACGAGGTTCGAGGTGTCAAATATATCATATTGGATGAAACTGCAACCCATCACTTAACTCAGGTTGCAAGATTACCATATACAAACTCGATATTCTGGTTCGGGTGAGGTTCGAGGTGTGAAATATATCAGATTGGATGAAACTGCAATCTATCACTTAACTCTGTTTGCAAGATTACGATATACAGACCCGATGTTCTGGTTCCGATAAGGTTTGAGATGTCAAATATATGAGATTGGATGAAACTGCAACTTATTACTTAACTCTAGTTGCAAGATTACCATATATAAACTCGATGTTCTCGCCCGAGCGAGGTTCGTGGTGTCAAATATGTCAGATTTGATGAAACTGCAACCTATCACTTAACTCAGGTAGCAAGATTACCATATACAGACCCGATATTCTGGTCCGGGTGAGGTTCGAGGTGTCAAATATATGAAACTGCAACCTATCACTTAACTCAGGTTGCAAGATTACCATATAAAGACCCGATATTCTGGTCCGGGCAAGGTTAGAGGTGTCAAATATATCAGATTGGATGAAACTGCAACCTATCACTTAACTCGGGTTGCAAGATTACCATATACAGACCCGATGTTCTGGTCCGTGCGAGGTTCGAGGTGTCAAATATATCAGATTGGATGAAACTGCAACCTATCACTTAACTCTGGTTGCAAGATTACCTTATACAGACTCGAGGTTCTAGGTGTCAAATATATGAGATTGGATGAAACTGCAACCTATCACTTAACTCATGTAGCAAGATTACCATATACAAACCCGATTTTCTGGTCCGGGCGAGGTTCGAGGTGTCAAATATATCAGATTGGATGAAACCGCAACTTATCACTTAACTCAGGTTGCAAGATTACCATATAAAGACCCGATATTCTGGTCCGGGCAAGGTTAGAGGTGTCAAATATATCAGATTGGATGAAACTTCAACCTATCACTTAACTCGGGTTGCAAGATTACCATATACAGACCCGATGTTCTGGTCCGTGCGAGGTTCGAGGTGTCAAATATATCAGATTGGATGAAACTGCAACCTATCACTTAACTCTGGTTGCAAGATTACCTTATACAGACTCGAGGTTCTAGGTGTCAAATATATCAGATTGGATGAAACTGCAACCTATCACTTAACTCATGTAGCAAGATTACCATATACAAACCCGATTTTCTGGTCCGGGCGAGGTTCGAGGTGTCAAATATATCAGATTGGATGAAACTGCAACTTATCACTTAACTCAGGTTGCTAGATTAACATATACAGACACCCGATGTTCTGGTCCGGGCGAGGTTCGAGGTGTCAAATATATCATATTGGATAAAACTTCAACCTATCACTTAACTCAGGTTGCAACATTACCATATACAGACCCGATATTTTGGTCCGAGCGAGGTTCAAGGTTTCAAGTTTATCAGATTGGATGAAACTGCAACCTATCACTTAAATAAGGTTGCAAGATTACCATATACAAACCCGATATTCTGGTCCGGGTGAGGTTCGAGGTGTTAAATATATCAGATTGGATGAAACTGCAATCTATCACTTAACTCTGTTTGCAAGATTACCATATACAAACTCGATATTCTGGTTCGGGTGAGGTTCGAGGTGTGAAATATATCAGATTGGATGAAACTGCAATCTATCACTGAACTCTGTTTGCAAGATTACGATATACAGACCCGATGTTCTGGTTCCGATAAGGTTTGAGATGTCAAATATATGAGATTGGATGAAACTGCAACTTATTACTTAACTCTAGTTGCAAGATTACCATATATAAACTCGATGTTCTCGCCCGAGCGAGGTTCGAGGTGTCAAATATGTCAGATTTGATGAAACTGCAACCTATCACTTAACTCAGGTAGCAAGATTACCATATACAGACCCGATATTCTGGTCCGGGCAAGGTTAGAGGTGTCAAATATATCAGATTGGATGAAACTGCAACCTATCACTTAACTCGGGTTGCAAGATTACCATATACAGACCCGATATTCTGGTCCGTACGAGGTTCGAGGTGTCAAATATATGAAACTGCAACCTATCACTTAACTCAGGTTGCAAGATTACCATATAAAGACCCGATATTCTGGTCTGGGCAAGGTTAGAGGTGTCAAATATATCAGATTGGATGAAACTGCAACCTATCACTTAACTCGGGTTGCAAGATTACCATATACAGACCCAATATTCTGGTCCGTACGAGGTTCGAGGTGTCAAATATATCATATTGGATGAAACTGCAACCCATCACTTAACTCAGGTTGCAAGATTACCATATACAAACTCGATATTCTGGTTCGGGTGAGGTTCGAGGTGTGAAATATATCAGATTGGATGAAACTGCAATCTATCACTGAACTCTGTTTGCAAGATTACGATATACAGACCCGATGTTCTGGTTCCGATAAGGTTTGAGATGTCAAATATATGAGATTGGATGAAACTGCAACTTATTACTTAACTCTAGTTGCAAGATTACCATATATAAACTCGATGTTCTCGCCCGAGCGAGGTTCGAGGTGTCAAATATGTCAGATTTGATGAAACTGCAACCTATCACTTAACTCAGGTAGCAAGATTACCATATACAGACCCAATATTCTGGTCCGGGTGAGGTTCGAGGTGTCAAATATATGAAACTGCAACCTATCACTTAACTCAGGTTGCAAGATTACCATATAAAGACCCGATATTCTGGTCCGGGCAAGGTTAGAGGTGTCAAATATATCAGATTGGATGAAACTGCAACCTATCACTTAACTCGGGTTGCAAGATTACCATATACAGACCCGATGTTCTGGTCCGTGCGAGGTTCAAGGTGTCAAATATATCAGATTGGATGAAACTGCAACCTATCACTTAACTCTGGTTGCAAGATTACCTTATACAGACTCGAGGTTCTAGGTGTCAAATATATCAGATTGGATGAAACTGCAACCTATCACTTAACTCATGTAGCAAGATTACCATATACAAACCCGATTTTCTGGTCCGGGCGAGGTTCGAGGTGTCAAATATATCAGATTGGATGAAACTGCAACTTATCACTTAACTCAGGTTGCTAGATTAACATATACAGACACCCGATGTTCTGGTCCGGGCGAGGTTCGAGGTGTCAAATATATCATATTGGATAAAACTTCAACCTATCAGTTAACTCAGGTTGCAACATTACCATATACAGACCCGATATTTTGGTCCGAGCGAGGTTCAAGGTTTCAAGTTTATCAGATTGGATGAAACTGCAACCTATCACTTAAATAAGGTTGCAAGATTACCATATACAAACCCGATATTCTGGTCCGGGTGAGGTTCGAGGTGTTAAATATATCATATTGGATGAAACTGCAATCTATCACTTAACTCTGTTTGCAAGATTACGATATACAGACCCGATTTTATGGTTCCGATAAGGTTTGAGGTGTCAAATAAATCAGATTGGATGAAACTGCAACTTATTACTTAACTCTGGTTGCAAGATTACCATATACAGACTCGATGTTCTCGCCCGAGCGAGGTTCGAGGTGTCAAATATATCAGACCGGATGAAACTGCAACCTATCACTTAACTCAGGTAGCAAGATTACCATATACAAACCCGATATTCTGGTCCGGGTGAGGTTCGAGGTGTCAAATAAATGAAACTGCAACCTATCACTTAACTCAGGTTGCAAGATTACCATATAAAGACCCGATGTTCTGGTCCGGGAAAGGTTCAAGGTGTCAAATATATCAGATTGGATGAAACTGCAACCTATCACTTAACTTAGGTTGCAAGATTACCATATACAAACCCGATGTTCTGGTCCGTGCGAGGTTCGAGGTGTCAAATATATCAGATTGGATAAAACTGCAACCTATCACTTAACTCAGGTTGCAAGATTACCATTTACAGACCCGATGTTCTCTTCCGGGAGATGTTCGAGGTGTCAAATATATCAGATTGGATGAAACTGCAACCTTTCATTTAACTCAGGTTGCAAGATTATCATATACAGACCCGATGTTCTGGTCCGGGAGAGGTTCGAGGTGTTAAATATATCATATTGGACGGAACTGCAACCTATCACTTAACTCAGGTTGCAAGATTACCGTTTACAGACCCGATATTCTGGTCCGTACGAGGTTCGAGGTGTCAAATATATCATATTGGATGAAACTGCAACCCATCACTTAACTCAGGTTGCAAGATTACCATATACAAACTCGATATTCTGGTTCGGGTGAGGTTCGAGGAGTGAAATATATCAGATTGGATGAAACTGCAATCTATCACTTAACTCTGTTTGCAAGATTACGATATACAGACCCGATGTTCTGGTTCCGATAAGGTTTGAGATGTCAAATATATGAGATTGGATGAAACTACAACTTATTACTTAACTCTAGTTGCAAGATTACCATATATAAACTCGATGTTCTCGCCCGAGCGAGGTTCGAGGTGTCAAATATGTCAGATTTGATGAAACTGCAACCTATCACTTAACTCAGGTAGCAAGATTACCATATACAGACCCGATATTCTGGTCCGGGTGAGGTTCGAGGTGTCAAATATATGAAACTGCAACCTATCACTTAACTCAGGTTGCAAGATTACCATATAAAGACCCGATATTCTGGTCCGGGCAAGGTTAGAGGTGTCAAATATATCAGATTGGATGAAACTGCAACCTATCACTTAACTCGGGTTGCAAGATTACCATATACAGACCCGATGTTCTGGTCCGTGCGAGGTTCGAGGTGTCAAATATATCAGATTGGATGAAACTGCAACCTATCACTTAACTCTGGTTGCAAGATTACCTTATACAGACTCGAGGTTCTAGGTGTCAAATATATCAGATTGGATGAAACTGCAACCTATCACTTAACTCATGTAGCAAGATTACCATATACAAACCCGATTTTCTGGTCCGGGCGAGGTTCGAGGTGTCAAATATATCAGATTGGATGAAACTGCAACTTATCACTTAACTCAGGTTGCTAGATTAACATATACAGACACCCGATGTTCTGGTCCGGGCGAGGTTCGAGGTGTCAAATATATCATATTGGATAAAACTTCAACCTATCACTTAACTCAGGTTGCAACATTACCATATACAGACCCGATATTTTGGTCCGAGCGAGGTTCAAGGTTTCAAGTTTATCAGATTGGATGAAACTGCAACCTATCACTTGAATAAGGTTGCAAGATTACCATATACAAACCCGATATTCTGGTCCGGGTGAGGTTCGAGGTGTTAAATATATCAGATTGGATGAAACTGCAATCTATCACTTAACTCTGTTTGCAAGATTACGATATACAGACCCGATTTTATGGTTCCGATAAGGTTTGAGGTGTCAAATATATCAGATTGGATGAAACTGCAACTTATTACTTAACTCTGGTTGCAAGATTACCATATACAGACTCGATGTTCTCGCCCGAGCGAGGTTCGAGGTGTCAAATATATCAGATCGGATGAAACTGCAACCTATCACTTAACTCAGGTAGCAAGATTACCATATACAAACCCGATATTCTGGTCCGGGTGAGGTTCGAGGTGTCAAATAAATGAAACTGCAACCTATCACTTAACTCAGGTTGCAAGATTACCATGTAAAGACCCGATGTTCTGGTCCGGGAAAGGTTCAAGGTGTCAAATATATCAGATTGGATGAAACTGCAACCTATCACTTAACTTAGGTTGCAAGATTACCATATACAAACCCGATGTTCTGGTCCGTGCGAGGTTCGAGGTGTCAAATATATCAGATTGGATAAAACTGCAACCTATCACTTAACTCAGGTTGCAAGATTACCATTTACAGACCCGATGTTCTCTTCCGGGAGATGTTCGAGGTGTCAAATATATCAGATTGGATGAAACTGCAACCTTTCATTTAACTCAGGTTGCAAGATTATCATATACAGACCCGATGTTCTGGTCCGGGAGAGGTTCGAGGTGTTAAATATATCATATTGGACGGAACTGCAACCTATCACTTAACTCAGGTTGCAAGATTACCGTTTACAGACCCGATATTCTGGTCCGTACGAGGTTCGAGGTGTCAAATATATCATATTGGATGAAACTGCAACCCATCACTTAACTCAGGTTGCAAGATTACCATATACAAACTCGATATTCTGGTTCGGGTGAGGTTCGAGGTGTGAAATATATCAGATTGGATGAAACTGCAATCTATCACTTAACTCTGTTTGCAAGATTACGATATACAGACCCGATGTTCTGGTTCCGATAAGGTTTGAGATGTCAATTATATGAGATTGGATGAAACTGCAACTTATTACTTAACTCTAGTTGCAAGATTACCATATATAAACTCGATGTTCTCGCCCGAGCGAGGTTCGAGGTGTCAAATATGTCAGATTTGATGAAACTGCAACCTATCACTTAACTCAGGTAGCAAGATTACCATATACAGACCCGATATTCTGGTCCGGGTGAGGTTCGAGGTGTCAAATATATGAAACTGCAACCTATCACTTAACTCAGGTTGCAAGATTACCATATAAAGACCCGATATTCTGGTCCGGGCAAGGTTAGAGGTGTCAAATATATCAGATTGGATGAAACTGCAACCTATCACTTAACTCGGGTTGCAAGATTACCATATACAGACCCGATGTTCTGGTCCGTGCGAGGTTCGAGGTGTCAAATATATCAGATTGGATGAAACTGCAACCTATCACTTAACTCTGGTTGCAAGATTACCTTATACAGACTCGAGGTTCTAGGTGTCAAATATATCAGATTGGATGAAACTGCAACCTATCACTTAACTCATGTAGCAAGATTACCATATACAGACCCGATGTTCTGGTCCGGGCGAGGTTCGAGGTGTCAAATATATCAGATTGGATGAAACTGCAACTTATCACTTAACTCAGGTTGCTAGATTAACATATACAGACACCCGATGTTCTGGTCCGGGCGAGGTTCGAGGTGTCAAATATATCATATCGGATAAAACTTCAACCTATCACTTAACTCAGGTTGCAACATTACCATATACAGACCCGATATTTTGGTCCGAGCGAGGTTCAAGGTTTCAAGTTTATTAGATTGGATGAAACTGCAACCTATCACTTAAATAAGGTTGCAAGATTACAATATACAAACCCGATATTCTGGTCCGGGTGAGGTTCGAGGTGTTAAATATATCAGATTGGATGAAACTGCAATCTATCACTTAACTCTGTTTGCAAGATTACGATATACAGACCCGATTTTATGGTTCCGATAAGGTTTGAGGTGTCAAATATATCAGATTGGATGAAACTGCAACTTATTACTTAACTCTGGTTGCAAGATTACCATACACAGACTCGATGTTCTCGCCCGAGCGAGGTTCGAGGTGTCAAATATATCAGATCGGATGAAACTGCAACCTATCACTTAACTCAGGTAGCAAGATTACCATATACAAACCCGATATTCTGGTCCGGGTGAGGTTCGAGGTGTCAAATAAATGAAACTGCAACCTATCACTTAACTCAGGTTGCAAGATTACCATATAAAGACCCGATGTTCTGGTCCGGGAAAGGTTCAAGGTGTCAAATATATCAGATTGGATGAAACTGCAACCTATCACTTAACTTAGGTTGCAAGATTACCATATACAAACCCGATGTTCAGGTCCGTGCGAGGTTCGAGGTGTCAAATATATCAGATTGGATAAAACTGCAATCTATCACTTAACTCAGGTTGCAAGATTACCATTTACAGACCCGATGTTCTCTTCCGGGAGATGTTCGAGGTGTCAAATATATCAGATTGGATGAAACTGCAACCTTTCATTTAACTCAGGTTGCAAGATTATCATATACAGACCCGATGTTCTGGTCCGGGAGAGGTTCGAGGTGTTAAATATATCATATTGGACGGAACTGCAACCTATCACTTAACTCAGGTTGCTAGATTACCATATACAGACACCCGATGTTCTGGTCCGGGTGAGGTTCGAGGTGTCAAATATACCAGATTGGATGAAACTTCAACCTATACTTAACTGAGGTGTCAAATATACCAGATTGGATGAAACTTCAACCTATACTTACCATATACTTAACTCAGGTTGCAACATTACCATATACAAACCCGATGTTTTGGTCCGAGCGAGGTTCAAGGTGTCAAATCTATCAGAATGGATGAAACTGCAACCTATCACTTAACTCAGGTTGCAAGATTACCATATACAGACCCGATGTTCTGGTCCGGGCGAGGTTCGAGGTGTCAAATATATCAGATTGAATGAAACTGCAACCTTTCACTTAACTCAGGTAGCAAGGTTACCATATACAGACCCGATGTTCTGGTCCGGGCGAGGTTCGAGGTGTCAAATATATCAGATCGGATGAAACTGCAACCTATCACTTAACTCAGGTAGCAAGATTACCATATACAGACCCAGTGTTCTGGTCCGGGCGAGGTTCTAGCTAGGTGTCAAATATATCAGATTGGATGAAACTGCAACCTATCACTTAACTCAGGTTGCTAGATTTCCATATACAAACACCCGATGTTCTGGTCCGGGCGAGGTTCGAGGTGTCAAATATATCAGATTGGATGAAATTTCAATCTATCACTTAACTCAGGTTGCAACATTACCAAATACAGACCCGATGTTCTGGTCTGAGCGAGGTTCAAGGTGTCAAATATATCAGATTGGATTAAACTGCAACCTATCACTTAACTCAGGTTGCAAGATAAACATTTACAGACCCGATGTTCTAGTCCGGGTGAGGTTCGAGGTGTCAAATATATCAGATTGGATGAAACTGCAACCTATCACTTAACTCTGGTTGCAAGATTACCGTTTACAGACCCGATATTCTGGTCCGTACGAGGTTCGAGGTGTCAAATATATCATATTGGATGAAACTGCAACCCATCACTTAACTCAGGTTGCAAGATTACCATATACAAACTCGATATTCTGGTTCGGGTGAGGTTCGAGGTGTGAAATATATCAGATTGGATGAAACTGCAATCTATCACTTAACTCTGTTTGCAAGATTACGATATACAGACCCGATGTTCTGGTTCCGATAAGGTTTGAGATGTCAAATATATGAGATTGGATGAAACTGCAACTTATTACTTAACTCTAGTTGCAAGATTACCATATATAAACTCGATGTTCTCGCCCGAGCGAGGTTCGAGGTGTCAAATATGTCAGATTTGATGAAACTGCAACCTATCACTTAACTCAGGTAGCAAGATTACCATATACAGACCCGATATTCTGGTCCGGGTGAGGTTCGAGGTGTCAAATATATGAAACTGCAACCTATCACTTAACTCAGGTTGCAAGATTACCATATAAAGACCCGATATTCTGGTCCGGGCAAGGTTAGAGGTGTCAAATATATCAGATTGGATGAAACTGCAACCTATCACTTAACTCGGGTTGCAAGATTACCATATACAGACCCGATGTTCTGGTCCGTGCGAGGTTCGAGGTGTCAAATATATCAGATTGGATGAAACTGCAACCTATCACTTAACTCTGGTTGCAAGATTACCTTATACAGACTCGAGGTTCTAGGTGTCAAATATATCAGATTGGATGAAACTGCAACCTATCACTTAACTCATGTAGCAAGATTACCATATACAAACCCGATTTTCTGGTCGGAGAGAGGTTCGAGGTGTCAAATATATGAAACGGCAACCTATCACTTAACTCAGGTTGCAAGATTACAATATACAGACCCGATGTTCTGGTCGGGGCGAGGTTCGAGGTGTCAAATATATCATATTGGATGAAACTGCAACCTATCACTTCACTCAGGTTGCAAGATTACCATATACAGGACCGATGTTCTGGTCCGAGCAAGGTTCGAGATGTCAAATATGTCAGACTGGATGAAACTACAACCTATCACTTAACTCAGGTTACAAGATTACCATATACAGACCCGATGTTCTGGTCCGGGCGAGGTTCGAGGTGTTAAATATATCAGATTGGATGAAACTGCAACCTATCACTTAACTCTGGTTGCAAGATTACCATATACAGACCCGATGTTCTGGTCCGGGCGAGGTTCGAGGTGTCAAATATATCAGATTGGAGGAAACTGCAACCTATAACTTAACTCAGGTTGGAAGTTTACCATATACAGACCCGATGTTCTGGTCCAGGCAAAGTTCGAGGTGTCACATATATCATATTGGATGGAAATGCAACCTATCACTTAACTCAGGTTGCAAAATACCATATACAGACCCGATGTTCTGGTCTGGGCGAGGTTCGAGGTGTCAAATATATCAGATCGGATGAAACTGTAAACTATCACTTAACTCAGGTAGCAAGATTACCATATACAGACCCGATGTTCTGGTCCGGGCGAGGTTCTAGGTGTCAAATATATCATATTAAATAAAACTGCAACCTATCACTTCACTCAGGTTGCAAGATTACCATATACATGACCGATATTCTGGTCCGGGTGAGGTTCGAGGTGTCAAATATATAAAACTGCAACCTATCACTTAACTCAGGTTGCAATATTACCAAATACAGACCCGATGTTCTGGTCCGGGTGAGGTTCGAGGTGTCAAATATATCAGATTGGATGAAACTGTAACCTATCACTTAACTCAGGTTGCAAGATTACTATATACAGACCCGATGTTCTGGTCCGAGCGAGGTTCGAGGTGTCAAATATATCAGATTGGATGATACTGCAACCTATCACTTAACTCAGGTTGCAAGATTACCATATACAGACCCGATATTCTGGTCCGGGCGAGGTTTGAGGTGTCAAATATCACTACATTATATTCTGTAAAAAATAACTAAAATTCGTAACCAACATGTAGCCGATACGAATTCGTGACCGGAATTTTCAGTTATGAAAATTTAGTAACGACCATGATTCAGTTACGAAATTTTACTAGTTTAGTGACGGCCCAGCCCGGGTTACGATTAGTAACTGCTAGGAAAAAACCGTGTGAAAGAACCTTGTGTAGAGTAACTGATAGACGCATTTATGTGTCTAATTTATCTCAATTGTATATAGTGTTAGTGCTCGATTCTATACTTATTTGGTTATTTTATTTATTTGTAGGTGTTTTTAGAAGAATAAGGTTTTGCGGCGAAATTGGCTGAAAATGCGGCGTTTGGACCTCCGTTGATAGAGTACCGGAAGCACCTCAGAAATACCTCGGAGGAACCCCGAAAAAGTGCGGAAAATGTCCCAGAAAACTCACTATACGGACCCTCAATTTTGGATAAGGGGTAACCTAATTACTAAGGGGTGACCCATTTCCAGACAACTGCTAAAGGGACACCGGAGCTGGATAGGGGGGCACCCTTCTTCTTCACGTTTAAAACAGAATTTTGGCGGGAAATTGGTTTTCAACTCTGGCAGTTTAGGGTTCGAATTGTTGGACGTGTTTTATGGAGATTCAATTGCCAAACTCGATTGGGATGGACTTTAGTGGACCAAACAGGGTTTATGTGTGCTTTTGGGTCGAGCATATTGGGCTGAATCGTCGATATCAAGCAAAACAGAGGTGATGTTTTCACGGGTCTGCTGTGGAGATAATTTTGGAGATTACGTGGAGGATTAGGGAAGATATCTTCTCTTATTCGATTCCCTTATATCTTGGGAAAGTTTTGTAACAACAGAAGACGCGTACGAGAGTTTGGAAAGGGTCAGCAGCCGTGTAGAAAAGAAAAACCGTAACTTGGCAGGGAGAAAAAAAGAAAAATATTTCTCGAGATTTATGGATCTGGGTAGTATATAAAGGAGGATACAAGTCTCATAAAGGGGGATGAAGAGTTAGGGGTCGATTGGGAGGCCAGCAGAGAGGCGCAGGAGGAGTTGCAGGAATTGTACCTGCTGCTGCTGCTGCCATTAACAAACCTTGAAGAACACGAAGAACGGACTGCTCAGAGCAGTCTTATTTTCTGCAGCATCAACAGCAGCATCTGGGTGTCGTTGTTTTACTGCAGCTCACTGGTATCGTTTCTTTCTGGACGAATTTTGTGGGTCATAGAACCACTGTTTTATATTTTTCACTCTTTTAATCATATTTTGAGCATCAAGTATGTATTTTGAGAACATGATTATTATGAGTAGCTAAACCCCAATACTGGGATGATGGAGGAAACCATTCTTTATGCATGAGTAATTTTATTTAATTCTTTTATGACTATTTGCACTATTATGAATGGAATTATGAATTTTATTGATTATTTGTGATTTTGTCTGATGATGTATGCTTAATCCATGAGATTCTTGATGCATCATGCTTATGATTTACATATAATACTTACAAAATCTATTTTTGGCAAAGTAAGAGTCGATATTTGTTATCAATATAAGCTTTAATTGTCTAGAATTAATAATTGAATCGCATGAGTATAAGAATTGGTGAAATCCTGAGTCCCGGTATCTCTTGATCCTGTGACAATTTTGTATATATTTTTGTTTATAAATCTATTCAAGACCGAGCATCGAATCCTTATTTACCGCAATCGAATTACTACAACAAAATGGCGCCGCCGACGCGGACTTGTATATAGATTTGTTTTTAGGTTTATTATTTTATTTTATTTTATTTTACTATTATTTGTTCCTTTTTACGTTTCTTTTTGTGTCTTTGATTTACAGGTTCGAAGTGGAATACTAAGGACTTGGGAACAAAAAGCTTAAAGCTAAAAGTTAAAAGCTAAAAGAGAAGAAGAAAAAGACATAATTTTTTTTTTTAGGATTTAATTTTTATTATTATTATTTTTTTTTGTATATAGCTTTTATTTATTTATTTTTAGAATTTGTAAATAGGCTTTATTTTTCATAATTTTTGTAATTTTGGACTTTTTATTTGGACTTTATTCTGGACTTTGGACATCATTTTTGAAACCCTACGGAAGGGTTATAAATTAAAAAAAAAAAAATTAAAAAAAATTTAAATACAAACTGTTTGCAGGGAAGGACGACGATTACTATATCGTCTCGGCCCCTCGGGTTCGCACACGTCATAGGAGTCGTGGCCCGAGTCGACGACAACGGTTCATCGCCCGTCTGGTACGGGAGGTAAGTCCAATCGAAACACCCGCGAATCTCCTGCAAGCGGGTTACTGTCTGCCTTAAGGTGATAATTGTTTGAGGACGAACCGGACTGTCTTTATTTTCCTAGTAAAGGGCAAGGCCTGGCCTAAACAAGATAAGGACTCGGATTTCATCACCGTTTCCTTCTTGCCCGCCTTAGGAAAACGAAACCAAACGCGAACCTAAGCCTAAAATTTTGAATAGAACGAGACCAATAGGGTAACGAGCTTAATAGGAAACTCGTTCGAAAAATATTGGTTGCTCTTTAAGCACATTTCAAAGTTCATGATGGTTTCTGTGAGTTGAATGCGTGACTGCGCCGCCTTGTGATAGCGGTGAGGCCTTGGGTATCAAAGCTCCACTGAGCTTCCCTCGCCTAGATTCAACTTACATTAGCTCGGATTGATTCCAGAGGGGTGTGCTCAAATTGTAACGAATTCCTTTTCGAAGGAATAGAAGCTGGTCTAGAAAACAATCTAAGTGGAGTCATCATGCTTTTTGTTTGCTAGATTCTATAGGTTTGATTTGGTCGAGTCGGACTTGTTTGTGATTGCGTAGAATTCCGCTGCAATTAAGAATGTCGAACTGGTATGATAGAAGCCAATACAATGAATATCGACCTGAATTTGAATATGGACATCATCAGTATTATGACCATAGTGAGAATAGTGACTGGGGACGCCAACCTTTTCAAGGTTATGGTTCATACCATGGTGAGCCCAATTACTATCCGCACGCGCATCAGTCATACGAGCAAGAAGATTATAATACTAGTTCTTCGTCTTTAGAGGATACAATCAAACTTTTGAAAAGTAGTCCTTATTATGATCCTTAAGTTCCTATTCCTTCTCTAGAAGAGACTCTCAGGAATTTAGCTAAGTCATCACGTCAGTTAGCTGAATCGACGTATAAATTAGATGAGGTGAATAATGTAGTTATGGACGAAAGAACTGCAACAACAACTGAATCTGTAGAAGATATCCTCAATAGATTAACTCAAAACTTAGATCCTACACTAAGGGAACTTTCTTTGGAAGAGACCCTTGAGAGGATAGCTGAGTCGACACGTAGACTTGAGTTAGAGACGAATGAAAGTATTGCTCGAAATAACTTGAATTGCCAATATAGTGTATCCAATAATACCCTTGAGAATGAAGATACTTTTTCACATAATCAAGATAACGAGGTTATAATTGGTAACACTACTTATTTAGATAAGGTTCAATCATCTTCGTACTATTATGATGATGAGGATAGTAGTGATGAAGAATCTGAAACATGTAGGCATAGTAATCAGGAATCTAGTAATCCAATTGAGCTTTATAGTGATTATATTATTTCTACTTCAAATCCAAAAAACTTTTTATGATTATTCACCTATTCAAAAGGACGAGGATTTGATTAGGGATACCACCGTTTTAGACGATGTAGTTTTTCCTTTTGATTACGAAGCCGATAGTGGTTTAGAGGAACGGGTTCATTTCGAAAATACTGTTTTAGAGTCTAGCGACTTAGAAACAATAGTCTTGGAAGAAGAAGATAGACCCGTAGAGATGAGTAAAGATGCACTACCTGATAATAACTTAGAAGAATCTCTTGAATATTTTAAGGACTCTGAAGATACGGAAATTCAAGAAAAAATTAGAGGTCTATCTAGAGAAACTGAAAACTCTAAGTTTGGGGGTGATTATCACTTCCCTAGTGCCTTACCTTTAACTCTCAGAAAGTCCCCACACTTAGGACTTGACATCAATGCCTCAACCATTTTACAAGATTACTTTCATACTCGTTTTCCTGAACCTAGTGATGTCCATAAGGAAGTTCAGTTGTTAGAAACCCATCCTCAGTTGTTACAAGATTAACGAGCGGAAGCTTTAACCAACGCCTGATTTGGGCGTTTACATATCTCCGCTTGACGGCAGGCGTACACTTTATCTCCGTCTGTTGCGGGGCGTATACTATATCAACGCATGTTGTTGAGCGTAAACTTTACCTCCGTTTGAATGGGGCGGTTGGTATATCAACGCCTGATTCCAGGCGAACAACTCAGCAAACGCTCCATCGGGCGTACAGTTTATCAACGTTTCGTTGGGGCGTAGTTTATATGGCCGCCTAGTCGTGGGACGAACTCTATACAAGCGCCCGTTGAGAAACGGAGATTATATCAACGCCCGTTGAGAAACGGAGATTGATAGATGCATTTATGTGTCTAATATAGCTCATTTGTATATATTGTTAGTACTCGATATTGTACTTATTTGGTTATTTTATGTCTTTGTAGGTGTTTTTGGAGAAATAAGCTTTTGCGGCGAAATTGGCTAAAAAGTGGTTTTTGCGCTCGTGGGAGAAAATTACTATACGGACTCTCACTTTGGATAAGGGGTAACCTAATTACTAAGGGGCACCCCATTTCAGGGCATGTACTAAAGGGACACCGGAACTGGATAGGGGGAGGTCATCTTCAAAGTTTCAAAACTGGATTTTGGCGGGAAAAAAGGCAGCAGCGTCAACAGTTTTGGATCAATGATTTGAGCGACCTAGGAGGCGATTAAATGGGCAAATTTGGTACCCACGGACTCTACAAGACATAAGGGACCTGTTAGAAGCGATTAGACCCATCTAATTGGGCTGGATAAGTCAGAAAATCCACACAAAGTCAAGACAGTGCACACGGTTTCTGTTTAGGGTTTGAGATTAGTTTGAGAGATTTATGGGATATCTTGCGTGGGATATACATCAAAACAGTTGGGTAAAAGTCCTAGAAGATATTTGAGACGAGAGAAGCTAGAAACAGCCTGTGACGCAACAAGAAGAAGATTATTCTTCAAACAACCCGTAAAGAATAATGGAGATTTCCAAGGGGTTTGATCGAGTTTCAAGGGGATTTAAAGCCTATAAATAGTTGGTTTTATGTCAGAGAAGGGGGATGAAGAGTTAGGGGTCGATTGGGAGGCCAGCAGAGAGGCGCAGGAGGAGTTGCAGGAATTGTACCTGCTGCTGCTGCTGCCATTAACAAACCTTGAAGAACACGAAGAACGGACTGCTCAGAGCAGTCTTATTTTCTGCAGCGTCAACAGCAGCAGATGGGTGTCGTTGTTTTACTGCAGCTCACTGGTATCGTTTCTTTCTGGACGAAGTTTGTGGGTCACAGAACCACTGTTTTATATTTTTCACTCTTTTAATCATATTTTGAGCATCAAGTATGTATTTTGAGAACATGATTATTATGAGTAGCTAAACCCCAATACTGGGATGATGGAGGAAACCATTCTTTATGCATGAGTAATTTTATTTAATTCTTTTATGACTATTTGCACTATTATGAATGGAATTATGAATTTTATTGATTATTTGTGATTTTGTCTGATGATGTATGCTTAATCCATGAGATTCTTGATGCATCATGCTTATGATTTACATATAATACTTACAAAATCTATTTTTGGCAAAGTAAGAGTCGATATTTGTTATCAATATAAGCTTTAATTGTCTAGAATTAATAATTGAATCGCATGAGTATAAGAATTGGTGAAATCCTGAGTCCCGGTATCTCTTGATCCTGTGACAATTTTGTATATATTTTTGCTTATAAATCTATTCAAGACCGAGCATCGAATCCTTATTTACCGCAATCTTAATATTACAACAAAATGGCGCCGCCGACGCGGACTTGTATATAGATTTGTTTTTAGGTTTATTATTTTATTTTATTTTTTTTTACTATTATTTGTTCCTTTTTACGTTTCTTTTTGTGTCTTTGATTTACAGGTTCGAAGTGGAATACTAAGGACTTGGGAACAAAAAGCTTAAAGCTAAAAGTTAAAAGCTAAAAGAGAAGAAGAAAAAGACATAATTTTTTTTTAGGATTTAATTTTTATTATTATTATTTTTTTGTATATAGCTTTTATTTATTTATTTTTAGAATTTGTAAATAGGCTTTATTTTTCATAATTTTTGTAATTTTGGACTTTTTATTTGGACTTTATTCTGGACTTTGGACATTATTTTTAAAACCCTACGGAAGGGTTATAAATTAAAAAAAAAAAACTAAATACAAACTGTTTGCAGGGAAGGACGACGATTACTATATCGTCTCGGCCCCTCGGGTTCGCACACGTCATAGGAGTCGTGGCCCGAGTCGACGACAACGGTTCATCGCCCGTCTGGTACGGGAGGTAAGTCCAATCGAAACACCCGCGAATCTCCTGCAAGCGGGTTACTGTCTTCCTTAAGGTGATAATTGTTTGAGGACGAACCGGACTGTCTTTATTTTCCTAGTAAAGGGCAAGGCCTGGCCTAAACAAGATAAGGACTCGGATTTCATCACCGTTTCCTTCTTGCCCGCCTTAGGAAAACGAAACCAAACGCGAACCTAAGCCTAAAATTTTGAATAGAACGAGACCAATAGGGTAACGAGCTTAATAGGAAACTCGTTCGAAAAATATTGGTTGCTCTTTAAGCACATTTCAAAGTTCATGATGGTTTCTGTGAGTTGAATGCGTGACTGCGCCGCCTTGTGATAGCGGTGAGGCATTGGGTATCAAAGCTCCACTGAGCTTCCCTCGCCTCGATTCAACTTACATTAGCTCGGATTGATTCCAGAGGGGTGTGCTCAAATTGTAACGAATTCCTTTTCGAAGGAATAGAAGCTGGTCTAGAAAACAATCTAAGTGGAGCCATCATGCTTTTTGTTTGCTAGATTCTATAGGTTTGATTTGGTCGAGTCGGACTTGTTTGTGATTGCGTAGAATTCCCCTGCAATTAAGAATGTCGAACTGGTATGATAGAAGCCAATACAATGAATATCGACCTGAATTTGAATATGGACATCATCAGTATTATGACCATAGTGAGAATAGTGACTGGGGACGCCAACCTTTTCAAGGTTATGGTTCATACCATGGTGATCCAAATTACTATCCGCACGCGCATCAGTCATACGAGCAAGAAGATTATAATACTAGTTCTTCGTCTTTAGAGGATACAATCAAACTTTTGAAAAGTAGTCCTTATTATGATCCTTCAGTTCTTATTCCTTCTCTAGAAGAGACTCTCAGGAATTTAGCTAAGTCATCACGTCAGTTAGCTGAATCGACGTATAAATTAGATGAGGTGAATAATGTAGTTATGGACGAAAGAACTGCAACAACAACTGAATCTGTAGAAGATATCCTCAATAGATTAACTCAAAACTTAGATCCTATACTAAGGGAACTTTCTTTGGAAGAGACCCTTGAGAGGATAGCTGAGTCGACACGTAGACTTGAGTTAGAGACGAATGAAAGTATTGCTCGAAATAACTTGAATTGCCAATATAGTGTATCCAATAATACCCTTGAGAATGAAGATACTTTTTCACATAATCAAGATAACGAGGTTATAATTGGTAACACTACTTATTTAGATAAGGTTCAATCATCTTCGTACTATTATGATGATGAGGATAGTAGTGATGAAGAATCTGAAACATGTAGGCATAGTAATCAGGAATCTAGTAATCCAATTGAGCTTTATAGTGATTATATTATTTCTACTTCAAATCCAAATAATTTTTATGATTATTCACCTATTCAAAAGGACGAGGATTTGATTAGGGATACCACCGTTTTAGACGATGTAGTTTTTCCTTTTGATTACGAAGCCGATAGTGGTTTAGAGGAACGGGTTCATTTCGAAAATACTGTTTTAGAGTCTAGCGACTTAGAAACAATAGTCTTGGAAGAAGAAGATAGACCCGTAGAGATGAGTAAAGATGCACTACCTGATAATAACTTAGAAGAATCTCTTGAATATTTTAAGGACTCTGAAGATACGGAAATTCAAGAAAAAATTAGAGGTCTATCTAGAGAAACTGAAAACTCTAAGTTTGGAGGTGATTATCACTTCCCTAGTGCCTTACCTTTAACTCTCAGAAAGTCCCCACACTTAGGACTTGACATCAATGCCTCAACCATTTTACAAGATTACTTTCATACTCGTTTTCCTGAACCTAGTGATGTCCATAAGGAAGTTCAGTTGTTAGAAACCCATCCTCTGGTTGATGAGGTTAGACCAGGCTATGATACTACGATCGACTTTGTTTTCCCACCAAATATTTTTCAAACAATTGTGGGAACGTATAAATTTCAAATGTGTCAATTATTAAGTTCTGAGACTAAACCTAATTACTTTAGGATATTAGAATCGACACATTTTCTTAAGAATGACCACTACTCTCACTGTGGTCAATTATGTAAGTCAAACCTGATTGACTTAGAGGATCCTCAATTATTTAGGTTATTATTTTGTGCTTCTAAGTTCTTATTTAAGTACTTACAGACTCTAGGACCTAATAATTCGGATCTCAATTTTGAGGAGTTGCATCCTAAAGAAATATATTTAGACCCTTTTATAGAACCTGAACCTGAACCACAATTAGATATAGATATCTTAATCAGGAAACTAGGTAAGGGCATGTTAGTCTTGTACATTTTCTTGGTTCACTGCAGTTTCCTTTTGTCAGCTCTTTTTGGTGTTAAAGACCCACAGTTATTCCAGCTACTGTTATACGGTTCGAGTTGACTAATACTTTTCTTAGTCTGGCTGAAGACTTTAAACTTAGCACTTCTTGGGAGGTAACCCAATCTCATGCAACCAGGTAATATCTTTCCTTATCTCTTTTGCTTCAAATGGTAACAGTTTCTCCTTGTTCATGCTTTTAATTTCATCTTAGAACATTGAGGACAATGTTAGATTTAAGTTTGGGGGTATGGGAGAAACTTTTTAGTTGCAGTATGAATAAATAAACTCCAGAGCTTAGAAATTTATGCCTATTTAGGATTGCACTAACTAATCTAAGTGGATGGAAGCATTTTGGTTGTAGGAGTTTGAGGAACCAATCTGATTAGATGGAAACATCTAAAAGAGTTTATTCATAAAAGCACAGAGCTCAGGTGTTAGAAATAACATGATAGTTTCACCATATCTCGTTGAGTCCTTTTCACTTCTATTTTTATTTTATTTTGTTTTTAAACTATGTTTCTCTAAGTGATAGGTGGGGCCCACGATTCAAGTTGTTACCAATGCTAGGGTGAATTAGAGTGATTGAGATACCATGAAAAAAAAAAGTTGAAAAAGAAAAAGAGATGAAAAAAAAGATGAAAAAAAATGGTAGTTACCAAAAAGTAAAAAAAAAAAAAATAAGTTGAAAAAAAAAAGAAAAGAAAAAGAAATTGAGACCAGACCATTTGACCAAAAGGAATAAATTCAATAAAGTCGACCACTGGTACCCTTGTATATGCCAGTTGTGTTGACCTAGAGTTAGGTTATCGACCACTGGTACCCTTGTATATGCCAGTGTGTTGATATTAGTCAGACTAGTATCTCAATCCATTAGGATAGGTTCATTTTGGCGGAGGCCTTCAGACAGATATGGGAAACGCCGTTCACTTAGTAAACATCAAAACCATACATGTTTTTCTATATCCATCTTCTTGATCTATCCATGTGATTAGTTTTGACTCCGAATATGATGTCCATAGTGCAACTATCTGAGTAGAGATCTGTCACTTTATATGAATTTTAGTATGCTTGAGTGCAAACTCGTGTACAGCAATTGGAATTTCGCATCAGGGTACTTCTTCCTGTAGTCAATAAGTATGCCAACCAAGGAGATTCTTTAGTGCCTTCCAAGATTCTGCGTAGATAGCTAAGGTCTGGAGTACAGGTTTTGTGGGTATATCTCTGGTAAGCCCTCCCGAGACTATAACTCGGCCACTAGGGCCACCTAGGGGTTTAAAGGCTTATTGCATACGCTAAATGCAATCGACGATGCCTGCGACAGTGAGTTAGGATTTTATTTTGTAGTTTTGATTTGCTCGGGACTAGCAAATAATAAGTTTGGGGGTATTTGATAGACGCATTTATGTGTCTAATATAGCTCATTTGTATATATTGTTAGTACTCGATATTGTACTTATTTGGTTATTTTATGTATTTGTAGGTGTTTTTGGAAAATAATCTCTTGCGGCGAATTTGGCTAAAAATGTGGCATTTGGACCTCCGTTGATAACGTACCGGAAGCGCCTCAGAAGTGTACCGGAAGTATCCCAGAAATATCCCGGAGGAATCCCGAAAAAAGTGCGGAAAATGCCCCAGAGGACACTTGCTATACGGACCCTTGATTTTGGATAAGGGGTAGCCTAATTACTAAGGGGGTGACCCATTTCCAGGCATCTGCTAAAGGGATACCAGCCACAGATAAGGGGAGGTCAACTTCTCAAATTCAAAAGAAAATTTTGGCGGGAAAAAAGGAAGCAGCGTCAACAGTTTTGGATCAAGGATTTGAGCGACCTAGCAGGCGATTCAATGGGCAAATTTGATACCCGCGGACTCTACAAGACATAAGGGACCTGTTAGAAGCGATTAGAACCATCTAATTGGGCTGGATAAGTCACAAAATCCACACAAAGTCAAGACAGTGCACACGGTCCCTGTTTAGGGTTTTGAATTGGTTTGAAAGATTTGGGAGATATTCTTGCGTGGGATATACTTCAAAACAGTTGAGTTCAAGTCAGAGAAGATTTTGGGAGCAATAGAATAGCTCACAGACGCATACAAAGATCGACAGATGGAATTATCCCCAATAGAAGTCCCTAACTTGGGACTCAAGCCTAGTGCATCTGAGGTATCGCTTGAGTGTATTCAGACTCCACAACCTGATCCGCCTGATAATGTCCAGGAGAAAATCCAAATGTTAGAGACCCGTTTTTCGGATGAATCTGTTTTCCGAGACACTCATATGAAGCCCAAGTGGGCACCTCAGATAAATCCAGTTGTCTTGCGAGAAACTTTAGATCAGGTTGTGCTCTATCTGCTCATTTTTCTTATCTTGAGCATTTGTCTCCTATTTGTGGCAGTTCTATTTGGTCTTATGGACCCACAATTATTTCGACTATTGGTATACGACTTTGGAAGGTGAAAATTCTTTTTGAGGTATTTGATGTCTAGCTAATGACTATAAATTTAGCATTTACTGGGAGGCTCCCGCGTTCATGTGATACGGTAATATCCTTCCTTATTTCTTTTCCCTCCAGTGGTAATAGTTTCTCCTTGTTCATGCTTTTATTTTCATCCTTAGAACATTGAGGACAATGTAAGATTTAAGTTTGGGGGTGGGGAAGAAACACTTTTTGTTAGCTTTTAGTTGCAATAAATAAACTCCAGAGCCTAGAAATTTATGCCTATTGAGGATTGCACTAACTAATCTAAGTGGATGGAAGCATTTTGATTGTAGGAGTTTGAGGAACCAATCTGATTAGATGTAAACATCTAAAGAGTCTATTCATAAAAGCACAGAGCTCAGGTGTTAGAAATAACATGATAGTTTCACCATATCTCGTTGAGTCCTTTTCACTTCTATTTTTATTTTATTTTGTTTTTAAACTATGTTTCTCTAAGTGATAGGTGGGGCCCACGATTCAAGTTGTTACCAATGCTAGGGTGAATTAGAGTGATTGAGATACCATGAAGAAAAAAAAAAAAAAGTTGAAAAAAAAGTTGAAAAAAAATTGAAAAAAAAAAAGAAGAAAGAAATTGAGACCAGACCATTTGACCAAAAGGAATAAATTCAATAAAGTCGACCACTGGTACCCTTGTATATGCCAGTTGTGTTGACCTAGAGTTAGGTTATCGACCACTGGTACCCTTGTATATGCCAGTGTGTTGATATTAGTCAGACTAGTATCTCAATCCATTAGGATAGGTTCATTTTGGCGGAGGCCTTCAGACAGATATGGAAAACGCCGTTCACTTAGTAAACATCAAAACCATCTATGTTTTCTATATCCATCTTCTTGATCTATCCATGTGATTAGTTTTGACTCCGAATATGATGTCCATAGTGCAACTATCTGAGTAGAGCTCTGTCACTTTATATGAATTTTAGTATGCTTGAGTGCAAACTCGTGTACAGCAATTGGAATTTCGCATCAGGGTACTTCTTCCTGTAGTCAATAAGTATGTCAACCAAGGAGATTCTTTAGTGCCTTCCAAGGTTCTGCGTAGATAGCTAAGGTCTGGAGTACAGGTTTTGTGGGTACACCTCTGGTAAACCCACCCGAGACTATAACTCGGCCACTAGGGCCACCTAGGGGTTTAAAGGCTTATTGCATACGCTAAATGCAATCGACGATGCCTGCGACAGTGAGTTAGGATTTTATTTTCTATTTGATTTGCTCGGGACTAGCAAATAATAAGTTTGGGGGTATTTGATAGACGCATTTATGTGTCTAATTTATCTCAATTGTATATAGTGTTAGTGCTCGATTCTATACTTATTTGGTTATTTTATTTATTTGTAGGTGTTTTTAGAAGAATAAGGTTTTGCGGCGAAATTGGCTGAAAATGCGGCGTTTGGACCTCCGTTGATAGAGTACCGGAAGCACCTCAGAAATACCTCGGAGGAACCCCGAAAAAGTGCGGAAAATGTCCCAGAAAACTCACTATACGGACCCTCAATTTTGGATAAGGGGTAACCTAATTACTAAGGGGTGACCCATTTCCAGACAGCTGCTAAAGGGACACCGGAGCTGGATAGGGGGGCACCCTTTTTCTTCACGTTTAAAACAGAATTTTGGCGGGAAATTGGTTTTCAACTCTGGCAGTTTAGGGTTCGAATTGTTGGACGTGTTTTATGGAGATTCAATTGCCAAACTCGATTGGGATGGACTTTAGTGGACCAAACAGGGTTTATGTGTGCGTTTGGGTCGAGCATATTGGGCTGAATCGTCGATATCAAGCAAAACAGAGGTGATGTTTTCACGGGTCTGCTGTGGAGATAATTTTGGAGATTACGTGGAGGATTAGGGAAGATATCTTCTCTTATTCGATTCCCTTATATCTTGGGAAAGTTTTGTAACAACAGAAGACGCGTACAAGAGTTTGGAAAGGGTCAGCAGCCGTGTAGAAAAGAAAAACCGTAACTTGGCAGGGAGAAAAAAAGAAAAATATTTCTCGAGATTTATGGATCTGGGTAGTATATAAAGGAGGATACAAGTCTCATAAAGGGGGATGAAGAGTTAGGGGTCGATTGGGAGGCCAGCAGAGAGGCGCAGGAGGAGTTGCAGGAATTGTACCTGCTGCTGCTGCTGCCATTAACAAACCTTGAAGAACACGAAGAACGGACTGCTCAGAGCAGTCTTATTTTCTGCAGCGTCAACAGCAGCATCTGGGTGTCGTTGTTTTACTGCAGCTCACTGGTATCGTTTCTTTCTGGACGAATTTTGTGGGTCATAGAACCACTGTTTTATATTTTTCACTCTTTTAATCATATTTTGAGCATCAAGTATGTATTTTGAGAACATGATTATTATGAGTAGCTAAACCCCAATACTGGGATGATGGAGGAAACCATTCTTTATGCATGAGTAATTTTATTTAATTCTTTTATGACTATTTGCACTATTATGAATGGAATTATGAATTTTATTGATTATTTGTGATTTTGTCTGATGATGTATGCTTAATCCATGAGATTCTTGATGCATCATGCTTATGATTTACATATAATACTTACAAAATCTATTTTTGGCAAAGTAAGAGTCGATATTTGTTATCAATATAAGCTTTAATTGTCTAGAATTAATAATTGAATCGCATGAGTATAAGAATTGGTGAAATCCTGAGTCCCGGTATCTCTTGATCCTGTGACAATTTTGTATATATTTTTGTTTATAAATCTATTCAAGACCGAGCATCGAATCCTTATTTACCGCAATCGAATTACTACAACAGTAACACTCGGTAACACCCTCCTGAGCATCATGTGAAAAGAGTTTGTACATTTTCCCCCTTTTCCTACACCATAGAAACCTTATCTTCTTTTCTCTCTTCAGTCTTTTCTCCCAAACTCCATCTCCATTTACTTCTCCGTCTCCATGTCAGTTTCTTAACTCCATCTCAAATACTCTCTGTTGTGCATTATTTGATGTCATTAACTTCCATCTAGATCCGCCAGTAATTATTTAGTAAGATTGGTAATTAGGTTATCTTCTTTTAGGGTTTTGATAATTATTTTGATTTTAATTAGGTTTTGATATCTCTGCACGATTGATAATTAGGTCCTCTTTCTTTTAGGGTTTTGATACCTCTGCAAGATAATTAGGTCATCTTTCTTTTAGGGTTTTGATAATTAGGTTTTGATTTTAATGATTTTCATTTATTTTACTGCAGGTAGAAGCACTAATCTGGGATTTATTTTACTGCAGCTGTTTGTGAAACAATAACCCAGGTATTATCCCTTTTCATGCCTTTGTTTTATTCATTGGGTTTAAATTTTAGGTCAGTTGGTTGTAACTGATATTTGGGTTTTCAATTATTTCGATTTTGACTTGTTTTCAGTGAGTGTCGAAGTTAAAAATGTTTTCTATGCTAGATGTATAATATTAAGATAAGTGTTTTCAGTAAGTGTGAGATTTCAATGATCTATGAAATAATTTGTTGCCCTTATCCATTAAGTGTTGTGTGTTGAATATACAAATAGTGCAGAGCAATTCATGTAGTCTTGAACACTCTTTGTGAATGATAACTTTACACGAAGCTAGATTTTCGTTGAATCATATGCTTCCCTTATCCATTAAGTGTTGTGTGTTGAATATATAAATGGTGCAGAGCAATTCATGTAGTCTTGAACACTCTTTGTTGATGAAATATTTACACGAATCTAGATTTTTGTTGAATTATATGCTAAGGAAAACTTGCAAATACATATGTGCAAGTCCCCTGTGTAACCATGTCTTGATCATGGGAGCTTTTTTTGACCTGAGCTTGAACTTGAATAACATATCTTTTTTGATTGTCTTTTGGTAATGAGTCGTCCTCTCTTTAAGTTAGTATTTATTGACATTTTGATGATATTGCTTTAATAGTATGGTTAAAATGGTTAGTACTTTGCCTGAATGTTAACATAGATATCATTTAGTTATTACAGTTGTAGGGTATTAAACATGTCGTCAATGGTTGATAAAGGTTGGATGAAATGTGCGCGCACTTTTGTTAAATAAATAGAAGGTGTAAGATCATCCATAGAGTTTGTGCGTAAAAATGGTGGTGGCAGTTGGAAGTTCTCCCGTCCTTGTAACAGTTGTAAGAATCGTAAAGGACCTCTTTCTCTAGGTGAAATTGATTATCATTTGGTCAAGAATGGTGTTCAATTGACCTATACCACATGGCGTTTCCACGGGGAAAAGTCACATAAAGATAAACCAGTGATAATCTAGGAGTTGCAGTTGAAAACGTAGGAATTGGAGTTGACAATCTAGGAAATTCAGCTGAGAATGTGGAAGGTTTTGCTGAGAACTTTAATTCTGCTTGTAGTGTAGATGAGAATGTTGGCGTACACAGTAGGGTTCACAAATATGATGGAACTAGTAGTAGCAAGAAAAAAAGAGATTTTTATTAGCGTGCTAGAGAACCTTTATATCCTTCATGTCCTAAGGAAAAGACACCATCGTATGCTGCTATTAAACTAAACAACATAAAGACCCAATATGGATTTTCTGACAATGATGTCACTGCACTCTTAGAATTGTTTAAGGAGTTGCTTCCTGATGGAAATATACTTCCCTGTAAGTTCCATGATGTAAAAAAGTTGATACAAGAACTGGGGATGGACTACATAACCTATAATGCATGCATCAATGATTGTATTTTATACTAGAAGGATCATGCATCATTGGTTAAGTGTCCTGTGTGTCAAGAACCTAGGTATGAGAAGGTATTTAATGACGATAGGAAGCTTACGCAAGTTGCTCGCAAGACGTTAAGACGTTTTCCATTGATAAAAAGGCTGCAAAGGTTCTATAGCATACCATGGATAGCATAGGAAATGTATTGGCATTCTAGAGCATAGTCAGATGGAAATGTTATGCGTCATCCAGTCGATTCTTCCGCCTGGCGATGTGCCGATAAATTTTCACCTGACTTTTCTAAGGAACCAAGGAATGTAACATTAGGTATATCAACTGATGGCTTCAACCCGAATGCGTGTTTCGGTCCTAGTCACAGCTGTTGGCCTCTAATTATCTTCCGTACAACCCGCCTCCTTCATTGTGCATGAAACGAGAGTTCGCAATGATATGTTTGCTCATATCGGGTCCAAAAGCACCATGGAAAGACATATATGTATACTTGCAACCACTAATAGAGGAGTTGATACATTCATGGAATGAAGGTGTAATCACATACGACTCTTTTACTAAAACCGAGTTTCTGATGAGAGCAAGATTATTGTGGGCTATTCATGATTTCCCGGCATTAGGGACTTTAGCTGGATGTGTCACTCATGGTTACTATGCTTGTACAACTTGTATAGAAGGAACAGTTTATGAACATCTTCCATTCACTAAAAAGATTTGTTATATAGGACACCGAAGATGACTGCCAGCAAAGCATAAGTATCGAGAAGATAAAACCAATTTCCCAGAAGGGGTAGAGCACGGTTCAACACCATGGCCACTGACAAGGTTTCAGATTCAAAAGATTGTAGCTAATATCAGAACCAAGGTTGGTAAGTGTAAACAACCATCGGTAGCAGGTAAACTGAAACGTAAAAGAGTACCTGAAGGGGAAACTGATGTTGATGCTGAGGTTCATGACCACTCCTTATTTTCTCGAAGATCTATTCTTTATGATCTGCCGAATTGGAGTTCAAATCTGGTGCAACATAATACAGATGTTATGCATACAGAGAAAAACATAACTGAGCATCTTGTTAACACGATCATGGGTGGAAACAAGTCAAAGGATGGTCCTAATGCGCGCAGAGATATGGAAGCAATAGGGTTTAAAAATAAGCTATAGTTGAAAGTGGATGATGTTTCTGGTAAAACAACAATGGAAGATGCTCCTTTTGCAATGACGAAAAAAGAGAAACTTGCATTTTGTACTACATTGAAGAACTTAAAGGTGCCAACTGGTTTTTGTTCCAATCTTCGCAATAGCATCAGTGTTGATCCTCCTGAGCTAAAGAACTTCAAGTCTCATGATTATCATGTCCTTATGTAACATTTGTTTCCGTTACTAGTTCATGCATCCCCTTCACTACCTAAAAATCTGCGAATTTCTCTTCTTAGGATAAGTTTGTTTTTCAAAATTTTGTGCGCAAAGGTTATCAACAGAGATCAACTTTTAAAAGAAAAAGCTGCTCTTGTGGAAGCAATCTGTGTATTGGAAAAGTACTTTCCTCCTTACTTCTTTGTTATAAGTATCCACTTGATGGTGCATTTAGCTAATGAAGCTTTGATCTACGGTCCTGTCAGATTTAGATGGATGTATCCATTTGAGAGGTAATTACCAGAACTTAGTTATCTTGTTGTTTAATGTGTAACTTCAGTGTTTTGTTATCATTTCTGAACTATTTTATTTTCTGAACGATATTTGTAGGTTGATGAAAGGTTACAAAGGTTTGGTGCGCAACAGAAGGTACATCAATGGCTGCATTGCAAGAGGATATGTGTTGCGAGAAGCCAGCTTGTACAGTATGGAGGACATATCAAATGATGGTGGTGGGACTCATAAACACACTTGACAGGCCTTTATAGATGATGATGATGAGTTTGTCGATGAGATTCATTTGAGTACTCCCAAACCTATGACTTTAACTCAAGTACAGTTTCAGCAAGCTCGTAGGTGGGTTCTGTCTAAGTATGTGGAAATAAATGAATGGCATCGGTACAACTTTTTAACTTCATAGTTGTTAGAAGTTTTTTAATTATTGGATTGTCGATCTAATTATCGCTGGAATGTTCTTTGATTGTAGGAAGTATGATTTATATATGAACAACGACAACTTTAATAGTCAAGAAAATATTTCTTCCAAGAATGGGCCAAAAACCTTTATCTTGTGGTTACGCGACGAGGTACTATATATATGTTAGCTTCAGAGTTACTTTATTTCCCAACTTATTGTGGTTTTTGTTGTGAAACTGATACCAATGTTCTCTTACAGTTGATAGAATCCAAAGAGACAAAATAAATACTTTGGCGACTAGTGCAAGGACCCCTCTTCAAGGCGTAGTCGTATAAAAAGTACCAAGCCAATGACTTTGCTTTCAGCTGTCATGATTATGAGGAGGGTTTCGTAACACAGAACAGTGGTGTGCCTATGAAAGCCATTACGAGACATAGAGCAAAGTCAACTGACAGAAATTTGGTGGAAGCAGAAATCACCTATTATGGTGTCATTAAGCGGATTATCAAGTTGAATTATATGGAATTTGAGTAAGTTGTTTTTTACTGTGATTCGGTCAGAGTTGAAGATAAGAATAACGGGTGCAAAGTTGATCCAGTCTCAAACTCAATAAAGGTCAACTTGTCTAAGTTGCAAAGCACTAAGAGAGTGACGGATGAGCCGTTTATTCGTGCATCTGAAGCGACTCAAGTGTTTTATTCAAAGGATCTTGATGAAGTGGGATGGTTTTTGGTTTTGAATTCACAGCAAAGGTTAACTTGCGCAGTAGATCAGCTAGAGATCCCTACTAGTTATCAGTCAGTTCTTACTGACAATGAGAGCTTGGAAAACCTTTTATCTGTCGATGCTCTATTTTAGAATCATGTCCGTCATCGTTGCAAGTTGTGTGTCGTATTTATGATTGTGATACTTTTTTTTTATCAGTTGTGAAGTTTTAGAAGGTTCTTTTTTTGTATGAAGTTTGATCTGTGTTCTATCATATCACTTGCACTATGTCACTAAGTTACATATCTTATACACATGGATGTTTGGTAAATGTTAATTTACAGGTTACTATGGCAGAAGTGGTGGTAGATGAAAATGGACTTCCTTTTTCGAAAAATGCAACTAAGGTCGGCCACCTGAAGGGCGTTCTGATTCGCGCTCATATTCCCGTCTCCTACAAAACTTGGAAGGATGTGCCGGATAATTACAAAGATGATGTCTGGACTGAATTGCCGGTAAATACTTATCTTGCGCTATCTTGATTTATGTCAAACTATTGGTTAGAACTGAACCTCTGTTTTTCAGACATTGTATCGATTACCGGATACTTGTAAGATGAATTTTATAAAGGGGATGGCATTCTATATGGAGGAAATTCAAGTGGGAGCTGAGGAAAGACCACCATGATCCATATAACACCTATGAAGAAATGATCGCTCATATTCCTCCAACTGTAAGAGAAGAGGACTGGATAAAATTTTGTGACAATGAAAAAGAGAAAGCCCAGCAGAAAAGCCTAGAAGAGCATAAGAAGAAAAGGAAAAGATATGATTACGCTCATACTTCTGGTCGCAAACTTCATAGTATGGTAAAAGCTGAAATTGTATATATATATCACCTCATAGTACATGTAATCATAACTTGTAGTTTCAAATTATTACTTGATTTTAGTTCTACATCTTGTAATGGAGTAGTCGCTGAACTTGTTAACTTGTTAAGATTAGTTTTTAAGATATTGTATCTGTAATGGAGTAGTCGCTGAACTTGTTAACTTGTAATTTTTAAGATCACCACCTCTAATCACTTAGCGTATTTGTTAATTTAGGAGATCGAGAATCCTGGAGTTGAGATCACCACCTCTGATGCGTGGATTAAAACTCATACAGAATAGGGTGTGAAAATTCTACCTAGTGCGCAACCCTACTATGTGAGTCAGGTTATGCTTTGTTTTTGTTTGTATATTATTCTAATTTATTCAATCCATCTAGTATTACAATATGTGCTATACAGTACAGGATGATCTTAAGAAGGCGCAAAAAGAGATCAAGGAAAAACTAGATGCTGGTGAACCTGTGGATGAAATGGATGCATTGATTAAAGCATTTGGAAAGGATTCTAGGGGACGAGTTCGTGATGTCGGTCCTATTTCTCGTACACAGTATGATTATTCTACTCCTGCGCGTGCCAAAGTTGATGAATTAAAGTGCAAAGATGGGGAACTTAAACATGAGGTGAAGCAGTTAAGTGGAAAGATGGAGGTTTGCTTCAAAGCTTTGGATCCTTATGTAACATTGTGCAGGACATACAATCTGGACAAGCATCATATATTGCCTCGAACCACTTCTATAATGCACATGGTCCCGCGTGTTCACCTGCTTAGACTGCTTCAGCTGGCCATAATAGTTCACCTTCTCAGTCACTTCCACATGAAGCTGGATCAGCAGTAGGCTCTCATGGGGTCAAATGTTCATTGGTGAACTTGAATAATGAGACCATTGTTGTTGGTCGATTTTGTGGCGGTGAATTTGGACGTACGGCTCACGGATCACCTGTAGCTGATGATCATACAAAGGTGTTGGTGGACCTCATACTATTGCCAGATGAACCGACCATAAAATCTAACAAGTTTGTGAAGACCTTTCAAGAAGTTGGAATTGGTGGCTATGTGGTTCATCCAAAATTCTGCGTTCGATATGATTAGAAGGGTCTATCTGTCTTTTTGGAAATGATGAAGATATCTCAGCCATCAGCCTATGCTTTTTTGCTATTATGTCAGCCATCCTTTTTGCTATTTTTGCAAATGTTCACACTTTTGTATGTATGCTGAACATACTGATATGTAATCATATGATGTTTTCGATAGGTAAACTCTGATGCAGTTGTGCTTAAGGGAGATTCTTATACAAATATGCATAAGAAAGTACTAATTTCAACTGAGAATGATTTTGATATATCTTTTTGTGAATTTTACTTTGTGTATGAGTATAGTTTTTGTTGCTATGTATGTGTTTTTAGTTGTGCAGGTGATTGCAGTTAAGGTTTGCTGAAGCAGTAGGAGCCACCAGCGCAATATTAATCCATGGTAATTACTTTATCTATTTCTGCTTATTCATGGATATAGTATTACTTGATTTGTTTATGCTCGGCTGCAGTTAAGATTTTAACCTTCAGTTTTACACTTTCTTGCGAGGTACAACACTTAATGATCGAATTGCTGTTAGATTATGTTGTTGGTGACCTTCATCTGGTAAGTCTCTTTTGTGATCTTCTTGACATCGTGCACAACCATGTCTCTATAAAATAAAAAATGCTTTTAATCTTAAATGAATATTAGCCATTAGGAATTAGGTTATCATCACAATGCAAGACATATTCCAATTTTTCTTCAAAGTGATATCTCATCATGCAGCGCATTTGTTTTATGTCATCTCTTTGATGTCAAGAAGAAGAAGAAAATGTGATGTGCGGAACCATTTTAACCTTTAGTTTTACTATTCACTTTGACCTGTAGAATGAAGAATGTTTTACTACTCATTTTTCTTCTTTTGAATGGAGAATAAATGTTTGAGCTGTAGAATGAATTGCAGCTGATGTTGTTTTTTGTGCGAGCTAAACTTAGTAGTTTTACTACTCACTTTGACCCTTATTTTATTATTTGTAATAGCGTAAAACTGAAGCTGCAACTCGTAATTTTTATCAATCACAATCATGGCTAATTTTGTGTCATTGGTATTTTTATACATGCAGGTGACGTTAAAGGAACCAGACTCAGCTAAGAATGCTTGTGAAGAAGCTACACCCATGATTAATAGCCGCAGAGATCTAACTGCATCCTATCTTCACAAGGTGCATGTCTTCCTAGGGTGATTACTTTCAACTGATAAAATGGCAACTGTTATGTTACACCAAATATTGTAGAATGCATAATGTCTAGTTTTGCATAGTCTTGTGTATTACTTGTTTCTTATCTTGTGAATCCGACATACTAAGTTCAAATGTTGTCTTGTGTCAATATGGTATGCGAGGGTTTGCGAAACTCTATTTCTAAATGTATTGTTTACTTGCTTGCAGACGAAGTGGTTATAAAGAATGTTGAGGACAAGCGGATATTGAATAAAGAAACAAGTGTATTCAGGTAAAAGAGCCATCTGCCTATACTTAGCAGTTATGAATCATCTGACAGTTGAACTCACCATGAACACAAGTATCATATACTTAGCAGTTTTTTTTGCTTCTTTCCAGTGTAGAATGAATGAATGGTTGAATGATGAAACAATGAATGTTTGAATAAATGTTTGAATGACTTCTTGTGAATGAATGTTTGAATTGGATTGGATTGAGTAACAACATAATCCAGGGGATATGGTACTTGCAAGGTAAAACAAAATGGGTGGGAATTAATTTTGACCAGGTCAACGAAAATTGACAGTTTTTTTTTCAGTTACCAAAAAATTAGTAACGAAAAAAAAAGTGTAACTAATTTTTACCAGGATAATATGAGTCAGTCGACGTTGACCTGGTAAAAATATTAGTAACCCTAGTAAAATTTTAGTAACGGCAAATATCTGGTTACTAAAATTTTACCAGAAAACTGAAGTCAGTCAACGTAGACTTAGTCAATATATTCGTAACTTTATTAAAAATTTAGAAACGGTCGTATGGTGGTTACTAATTTTAAATCCGTAATGGCTCATCCTCGGTTACTAAATCAGTCATAACCCAAAATTCGTAACGGCAACATGTAGGTTACGAAAATTTGTTACACCCTCTTTTGTAACGGCTCGGGCGAGTTACAACCCCATTTTGTGACTGAAATAATGAGTTACTAAACCCTGAATATGGTGTAGTGTATATCAGATTGGATGAAACTGCAACCTATCACTTAACTTAGGTTGCAAGATTACCATATACAACCCTGATGTTCTGGTCCGAGCGAGGTTCGAGGTGTAAAATATATCAGATTGGATGAAACTGCAACACTTAACTCAGGTTGCAAGATTACCATATACAGACCCGATGTTCTGGTCCGGGCCAGTTTCGAGGTGTCAAATATATCAGATTGGATGGAACTGAAACCTATCACTTAACTCTGGTTGCAAGGTTACCATATACAGACCCGATGTTCTGGTCCGGTCGAGGTTCTAGGTGTCAAATATATCAGATTGGATGAAACTGCAACCTATCACCTAACTCAGGTTGCAATATTACCATATACAGACCCGATGTTCTCGTCCGAGCGAGGTTCCATGAGTCAAATATATCAGATTGGATGAAACTGCAACCTATCACTTAACTCAGGTTGCAAGATTACCATATACAGCCCCGATGTTCTGGTCCGGGCGAGGTTCTAAGTGTCAAATATATCAGATTGGATGAAACTGCAACCTATCACTTAACTCATTTTACAAGATTACCATATACAGACCTGATGTTCTGGTCCAGGCGAGGTTCGAGGTGTCAAATATATCAGATTGGATGAAACTGCAACCTATCACTTAACACAGGTTGCAAGATTACTATTTAAAGACCCGATGTTCTCGTCCGGGCGAGGTTCCAGGAATCAAATATATCAGATTGGATGAAACTGCAACCTATCACTTAACTCAGGTTGCAAGATTACCATATACAGACCCGATGTTCTGGTCCGGGCGAGGTTCGAGGTGTCAAATATATTATACTGGATGAAATTGTAACCTATCACTTAACTCATGTTGCAAGATTACCATATACAGACCCGATGTTCTGGTCCGAGAGA
>NW_020618825.1:2693042-2700193 GCF_003573695.1 Papaver somniferum
TACCATATACATACCAAATGTTCTCGTCCGAGCGAAGTTCGAGGTGTCAAATATATCAGATTAGATGAAACCCCAACCTATCACTTAACTTAGGTTGCAAGATTACCATATACAGACCCGATGTTCTGGTCCGAGCGAGGTTCGAGGTGTCAAATATATCAGATTGGATGAAACTGCAACACTTAACTCAGGTTGCAAGATTACCATATACAGACCCGATTTTCTGGTCCGGGCCAGTTTCGAGGTGTCAAATATATCAGATTGGATGAAACTGCAACCCATCACTTAACTCTGTTTGCAAGGTTACAATATACAGACCCGCTGTTATGGTCCGGGCTAGGTTTGAGGTGTCAAATATATCAGATTGGATGAAACTGCAACCTATCACCTAACTCAGGTTGCAATATTACCATATACAGACCCGATGTTCTCGTCCGGGCGAGGTTCCAGGTGTCAAATATATCAGATTGGATAAAACTGCAACCTATCACTTAACTCAGGTTGCAAAATTACCATATACAGACCCGATGTTCTGGTCCGGACGAAGTTCTAGGTGTCAAATATATCATATTGGATGAAACTACAACCTATCACTTACCTCAGTTTGCAAGATTACCATATACAAACCCGATGTTCTAGTCCAGGCGAAGTTCGAGGTGTCAAATATATCAGATTGGATGAAACTGCAACATATCACTTAACTCGGGTTGCAAGATTACCATATACAGACCCGATGTTCTGGTCCGGGCGAGGTTCGAGGTGTCAAATATATTATATTGGATGAAATTGTAACCTATCACTTAACTCATGTTGCAAGATTACCATATACAGACCCGATGTTCTGGTCCGAGAGAGGTTCCAGGTGTCAAATATATCAGATTTGATGAAACTGCAACCTATCACTTAACTTAGGTTGCAAGATTACCATATACAGACCCGATGTTCTCGTCCGGGCGAGGTTCCAGGTGTCAAATATATCAGATTGGATGAAACTGCAACCTATCACTTAACTCACGTTGCAAGATTACCATATACAGACCCGATGTTCTGGTCCGAGCGAGGTTCGAGGTGTCAAATATATCAGATTGTATGAAACTGCAACACTTAACTCAGGTTGCAAGATTACCATATACAGACCCGATTTTCTGGTCCGGGCCAGTTTCGAGGTGTCAAATATATCAGATTGGATGAAACTGCAACCCATCACTTAACTCTGGTTGCAAGGTTACCATATACAGACCCGATGTTATGGTCCGGGCTAGGTTTGAGGTGTCAAATATATCAGATTGGATGAAACTGAAACCTATCACCTAACTCAGATTGCAATATTACCATATACAGACCTGATGTTCTAGTCCGGACGAGGTTCTAGGTGTCAAATATATCAGATTGGATGAAACTGCAACCTATCACTTACCTCAGTTTGCAAGATTACCATATACAGACCCGATGTTCTGGTCCAGGCGAGGTTCGAGGTGTCAAATATATCAGATTGGATGAAACTGCAACCTATCACTTAACTCAGGTTACAAGATTACCATATACAGACTCGATGTTCTGGTCTATGAGAGGTTCCAGGTGTCAAATATATCAGATTGGATGAAACTGTAACCTATCACTTAACTCAGGTTGCAAGATTACTATATACATACCCGATGTTCTGGTCCGAGCGAGGTTCGACGTGTCAAATATATCAGATTGGATGAAACTGCAACACTTAACTCAGGTTGCAAGATTACCATATATAGACCCGATCTTCTGTTCCGGGCTAGTTTCGAGGTTTCTAATATATCAGATTAGATGAAACTGCAACCTATCACTTAACTCTGGTTGCAAGGTTACCATATACAGACCCGATGTTCTGGTCCGGGCTAGGTTTGAGGTGTCAAATATATCAGATTGGATGAAACTACAACCAATCACCTAACTCAGGTTGCAATATTACCATATACAGACCCGATGTTCTCGTCCGGTCGAGGTTCCAGGTGTCAAATATATCAGATTGGATAAACCTGCAACCTATCACTTAACTCAGGTTGCAAGATTACCATATACAGACCCGATGTTCTGGTCCGGACGAAGTTCTAGGTGTCAAATATATCATATTGGATGAAACTACAACCTATCACTTACCTCAGTTTGCAAGATTACCATATACAAACCCGATGTTCTGGTCCAGGCGAGGTTCGAGGTGTCAAATATATCAGATTGGATGAAACTGCAACCTATCACTTACCTCAGTTTGCAAGATTACCATATACAGACCCGATGTTCTGGTCCAGGCGAGGTTCGAGGTGTCAAATATATATCAGATTGGATGAAATTGCAACCTATCACTTAACTCAGGCTGCAAGATTACGATATACAGACCCGATGTTCTGGTCCAGGAGAGGTTGCAGGTGTCAAATATATCAGATTGGATGAAACTGCAACCTATCACTTAATTCAGGTTGCAAGATTACTATATACAGACCCGATGTTCTGTTCTGGGTGAGGTTCGAGGTGTCAAATATATCAGATTGGTTGAAACTGCAACCTATCACTTAACTCTGGTTGCGAGATTACCATATACAGACCCGATGTTCTGGTCCGGGCTAGGTTCGAGGTGTCAAATATATCAGATTGGATGAAACTGCAACCTATCACCTAACTCAGGTTGCAATATTATCATATACAGACCCGATGTTCTCGTCCGGGCGAGGTTCCAGGTGTCAAATATATCAGATTGGATAAACCTGCAACCTATCACTTAACTCAGGTTGCAAGATTACCATATACAGACCCGATGTTCTGGTACGGACGAAGTTCTAGGTGTCAAATATATCATATTGGATGAAACTACAACCTATCACTTACCTCAGTTTGCAAGATTACCATATACAAACCCGATGTTCTGTTCCGGGCGAGGTTCGAGGTGTCAAATATATCATATTGGATGAAACTGCAACCTATGACTTAACTCAGGTTGCAAGATTACCATATACAGACCCGATGTTCTGTTCCGGGCTAGGTTCGAGGTGTCAAATATATCAGATTGGATGAAACTGCAACCTATCACCTAACTCAGGTTGCAATATTATCATATACAGACCTGATGTTCTCGTCCGGGCGAGGTTCCAGGTGTCAAATATATCAGATTGGATGAAACTGCAACCTATCACTTAACTCAGGTTGAAAGATTATCATATACAGACCCGATGTTCTGGTCCAGGCGAGGTTCGAGGTGTCAAATATATCAGATTGGATGAAACTGCAACCTATGACTTAACTCAGGTTGCAAGATTACCATATACAGACCCGATGTTCTGTTCCGGGCGAGGTTCGAGGTGTCAAATATATTATATTGGATGAAATTGTAACTTATCACTTAACTCAGGTTGCAATATTACCATATACAGACCCGATGTTCTGGTCCGGGAGAGGTTCCAGGTGTCAAATATATCAGATTGGATGAAACTGCAACCTATCACTTAACTCAGGTTGCAAGATTACCATATACAGACCCGATGTTCTCGTCCGGGCGAGGTTCCAGGTGTCAAATATATCAGATTGGATGAAACTGCAACCTATCACTTAATTCAGGTTGCAAAATTACCATATACAGACCCGATGTTCTGGTCCCGGCGAGGTTCGAGGTGTCAAATATATTATATTGGATGAAATTGTAACCTATCACTTAACTCAGGTTGCAATATTACCATATACAGACCCGATGTTCTGGTCCGGGAGAGGTTCCAAGTGTCAAATATATCAGATTTGATGAAACTGCAACCTATCACTTAACTCAGGTTGCAAGATTACCATATAGAGACCCGATGTTCTGGTCCGGGCGAAGTTCTAGGTGTCAAATATATCAGATTGGATGAAACTGCAACCTATCACCTAACTCAGGTTGCAATATTACCATATACAGACCCGATGTTCTCGTCCGGGCGAGGTTCCAGGTGTCAAATATATCAGATTGGATGAAACTGCAACCTATCACTTAACTCAGGTTGCAAGATTACTATATATTGACCCGATGTTCTGGTCCAGGCGAAGTTCGAGGTGTCAAATATATCAGATTGGATGAAACTGAAACCTATCACCTAACTCAGGTTTCAATATTACCATATACAGACCCGATGTTCTAGTCCGGACGAGGTTCTAGGTGTCAAATATATCAGATTGGATGAAACTGGAACCTATCACTTACCTCAGTTTGCAAGATTACCATATACAGACCCGATGTTCTGGTCCAGGCGAGGTTCGAGGTGTCAAATATATCAGATTGGATGAAACTGCAACCTATCACTTAACTCAGGTTGCAAGATTACCATATACAAACTCTAAGTTCTGGTCTATGAGAGGTTCCAGGTGTCAAATATATCAGATTGGATGAAACTGCAACCTATCACTTAACTCAGGTTGCAAGATTACCATATACAGACCCGATCTTCTGGTCCGGGCTAGTTTCGAGGTTTCAAATATATCAGATTGGATGAAACTGCAACCTATCACTTAACTCTGGTTGCAAGGTTACCATATACAGAACCGATGTTCTGGTCCGGGCTAGGTTTGAGGTGTCAAATATATCAGATTGGATGAAACTACAACCAATCACCTAACTCAGGTTGCAATATTACCATATACAGACCCGATGTTCTCGTCCGGGCGAGGTTCCAGGTGTCAAATATATCAGATTGGATGAAACTACAACCTATCACTTACCTCAGTTTACAAGATTACCATATACAAACCCGATGTTCTGGTCCAGGCGAGGTTCGAGGTGTCAAATATATCAGATTGGATGAAACTGCAACCTATCACTTACCTCAGTTTGCAAGATTACCATATACAGACCCGATGTTCTGGTCCAGGCGAGGTTCGAGGTGTCAAATATATCAGATTGGATGAAATTGCAACCTATCACTTAACTCAGGCTGCAAAATTACCATATACAGACCCGATGTTCTGGTCCAGGAGAGGTTGCAGGTGTCAAATATATCAGATTTGATGAAACTGCAACCTATCACTTAACTCAGGTTGCAAGATTACTATATACAGACCCGATGTTCTGGTCTGGGTGAGGTTCGAGGTGTCAAATATATCAGATTGGTTGAAACTGCAACCTATCACTTAACTCTGGTTGCGAGATTACCATATACAGACCCGATGTTCTGGTCCGGGCTAGGTTAGAGGTGTCAAATATATCAGATTGGATGAAACTGCAACCTATCACCTAACTCAGGTTGCAATATTATCATATACAGACCCGATGTTCTCGTCCGGGCGAGGTTCCAGGGGTCAAATATATCAGATTGGATGAAACTGCAACCTATCACTTAACTCAGGTTGAAATATTATCATATACAGACCGGATGTTCTGGTCCAGGCGAGGTTCGAGGTGTCAAATATATCAGATTGGATGAAACTGCAACCTATGACTTAACTCAGGTTGCAAGATTACCATATACAGACCCGATGTTCTGTTCCGGGCGAGGTTCGAGGTGTCAAATATATTATATTGGATGAAATTGTAACTTATCACTTAACTCAGGTTGCAATATTACCATATACAGACCCGATGTTCTGGTCCGGGAGAGGTTCCAGGTGTCAAATATATCAGATTGGATGAAACTGCAACCTATCACTTAACTCAGGTTGCAAGATTACCATATACAGACCCGATGTTCTCGTCCGGGCGAGGTTCCAGGTGTCAAATATATCAGATTGGATAAAACTGCAACCTATCACTTAACTAAGGTTGCAAAATTACCATATACAGACCCGATGTTCTGGTCCCGGCGAGGTTCGAGGTGTCAAATATATTATATTGGATGAAATTGTAACCTATCACTTAACTCAGGTTGCAATATTACCATATACAGACCCGATGTTCTGGTCCGTGAGAGGTTCCAAGTGTCAAATATATCAGATTTGATGAAACTGCAACCTATCACTTAACTCAGGTTGCAAGATTACCATTTACAGACCCGATGTTCTGGTCCGGGCGAAGTTCTAGGTGTCAAATATATCATATTGGATGAAACTGCAACCTATCACTTACCTCAGTTTGCAAGATTACCATATACAGACCCGATGTTCTGGACCAGGCGAGGTTCGAGGTGTCAAATATATCAGATTGGATGAAACTGCAACCTATAACTTAACTAAGGTTGTAAGATTACCATATACAGACCCGATGTTCTGGTCCAGGAGAGGTTCCAGGTGTCAAATATATCAGATTGGATGAAACTGCAACCTATCACTTAACTCAGGTTGCAAGATTACTATATACAAACCCGATAATCTGGTCTGGGTGAGGTTCGAGGTGTCAAATATATTAGATTGGATGAAACTGCAACCTATCACTTAACTCTGGTTGCAAGATTACCATATACAGACCCGATGTTCTGGTCCGGGCTAGGTTCGAGTTGTCAAATATATCAGATTGGATGAAACTGCAACCTATCACCTAACTCAGGTTGCAATATTATCATATACAGACCCGATGTTCTCGTCCGGGCGAGGTTCTAGGTGTCAAATATATCAGATTGGATGAAACTGCAACCTATCACTTAACTCAGGTTGCAAGATTATCATATACAGACCCGATATTCTGGTCCAGGCGAGGTTCGAGGTGTCAAATATATCAGATTGGATGAAACTGCAACCTATCCCTTAACTCAGGTTGCAAGATTACTATTTACAGTCCCGATGTTCTCGTCCGGGCGAGGTTCCAGGTGTTAAATATATCATATTGGATGAAACTGCAACCTATGACTTAACTAAGGTTGCAAGATTACCATATAAAGACCCGATGTTCTGGTCCGGGCGAGGTTCGAGGTGTCTAATATATTATATTGGATGAAATTGTAACCTATCACTTAACTCAGGTTGCAATATTACCATGTACAGACCCGATGTTCTGGTCCGGGAGAGGTTCTAGGTGTCAAATATATCAGATTGGATGAAACTGCCACCTATCACTTAACTCAGGTTGCAAGATTACCATATACAGACCCGATGTTCTCGTCCGGGAGAGGTTCCAGGTGTCAAATATATCAGATTGGATGAAACTGCAACCTATCACTTAACTCAGGTTGCAAAATTACCATATACAGACCCGATGTTCTGGTCCGGGCGAGGTTCGAGGTGTCAAATATATT